>NC_092729.1:33295916-33548416 GCF_047496885.1 Scyliorhinus torazame
AGAAAGCGATGCATATATATATATATAAATATAAATATATAAGTCTATATATTTAGAGAGGGAGAGAAAGGGGGTTTAGATGGAGAGAGCGAAAGAGAGAGGGAGGTAGAGATAGATACCGAGAGAGATGGAGAGAGTTACAGAGAGAGGGGGGGATCCAGTGAGAGAGATAAATGGAGGTATAAAAAGAGAAAGAGAGCTACAGAGACAGAGCTACAGAGAGAGAGATACAGAGAGCGAGAGCGAGACTGAGACGGATACAGAGATACGCATACAGAAAAATAGAGACAGAGAGACATAGAGAGAGAGATGCATGGAGACATATATATGTATATATATATATATATATAGAGAGAGAGAGAGAGAGAGAACGATACAGAGATGGATGCATAGAGAGAGATATAGAGAGATATACAGGGAAATCTCGTGAGGGATACAGACATATATATACCGAGAGCGAGAGAGAAATTGAGCTGCAGAGAGAGAGACACAGAGATTGAGATACAGAGAAAGAGATAAAGAGAGAGATGCAGAGAGACAGAAAGAGAGACAGCGGAGCAGCGAGAGGCACACAGAGAGATACAGAGAGAGAGAGATACATCGAGCGATATAGTGAGAGAGATACAGGGAGATACACAGACAGATATATATATATGTGTATATATATATATATATAAATATAGAGAGAGAGAGTTAGAGACAGATATACAAAGAGAGATATACAGAGAGAGCTTGATACAGGGAGACAACGAGCTAGAGATACAGCGAGAGAGAAAGCGAGAACGATAGAGAGCGAGATACAGAGAACGCGAGATACAGAGAGAGATATATAGAGTGATATACCGATACAGAGAGAGATACAGAGAAAGGTACAGAGTCATGCAGAGAGAAATGCAAAGTGAGGGATACAGAGAGAGAGATACACAGACAGAAATACAGAGAGAGAGATTCAGGGAGTGAGATACGGAGAGCGATGCAGAGAGAGGTATCGAGATTAAAATACCAAGCAAAGAGATACAGAGAGAGAGATGCAGAGATATAGATACAGAGAGAGAGAGAGAGAGAGATGCACAGAGAGTGAGATACAGAGAGAGCGAGATACAGAGAGAGAGATGTAGAGATAAACATAGAGAGAAGTACAGACAAAGATAGAGGGACATAAATATATATTTATATCTATATATATAGAGAGAGAGAGGTACAGATAGAGAAATGGAGAGAGATGTACAGAGAGAGATATAGAGAGGAATACATAGAGATAGATAGAGACAGCGAGAGAGATAAATAGAGCTACACAGAGAGATACAGCGATTGAGATGCAGAGTAAAAGATACAGAGAGATAGAGACAAAGAGAGCGTGACAGAAAAACAGCGAGATACACGCAGAGAGATAGAAGGAGAGAGAGAGATGCAGCGAGAGATGCAGTGAGAGAGATAGAGAGGAATGGATTCAAAGAGAGATGCACAGAGATATATACAGTAAGAGATAGAGACATAGATATATACAGAGAGAGATACAGAGAGATATATACAGACGCAGAGAGATATAGAGGAGGTTTCAGAGAGGGGTGGGAGGGAGAGAATGATAGAGAAAGAGAAAGAGAGTGTGAGAAATACAGAGAGAGGCACACTGAGGGCTTGAGACAGACACGCAAAAAGAATGATACAAGTGAGAGGCACAGGGAGCGAGATTCAGAGAGCGATACAGAGAGAGGTACCGAGACATAGACATCAAGCAGAGTGAGACAGACATATATACAGAGAAATACAGAGAGAGAGGGGGAGGTAGAAAGGGAGATACATATATATGGAGAGAGATATAGAGAGTCAGAAAGAGAGGGAGGCAGTGGATAAGCAGAGATGCAGGGAAAGAGATATAGCGGGGGGGGGCGGAGGAGGGGGGGGTAGAGAAAAGCAGAGAGATGCTTTGGGAGAGGTGCAGAGGTATAGATACACGCAGAGAGTGATGCAGATATATATGTATATATATATATATAGAGAGAGAGAGAGAGAAGTAGAGAGACACATATCGACTGAGATGCAGAGAGCGCGTGAGAGAGATACAGAGAGAGATACGCAGAGAGCGAGAGTGAGACAGAGACGGATACAGAGAGAAACATACAGAGAACGCGAGATACAGAGAGACAGGTATCGAGAGAGATATAGAGATACAGCGAGAGGTACAGAGAAAGATATAGAGTCATGCATAGAGAGACATGCAGAGAGAGAGATTCAGAGAGAGAGATTGAGGGAGTGACATACGGAGAGTGATACAGAGAGAGGTTCCGAGAGAGAGATGCCAAGCAGAGAGATACAGAGAGAGATACAGAGATATACAGAGAGAGGTACAGAGGGCGAGATACAGAGAGAGAGAGAAATACAGAGATATACAATGCGAGAGCTCCGGGGATATAAAGATAAATACAGGGTTGAGAGAGATAACCAGAGCTACACAGATAGAGATGCCGAGATTGAGATGCAGAGTAAAAGATACAGAGAGATAGAGACAAATAGAGCGTGACAGAGGAACAGCGAGAGATACATAGAGAGTTATACGGAGAGAGAGATACAGCGAGCGATACAGTGGTAAAGATAGAGAGGAATAGATACAGAGAGAGATGCACAGAGATATATATAGTAAGAGATAGAGACAGAGATATACAGAGAGAGAGAGATACAGAGAGAGATATGCAGACGTAGAGTGATAGAGAGAATGATTGAGAGAGAGGGGTGGGAGGGAGAGAATGAGCGACAAAGAGATAGAGAGATTCAGAGAGCGATACAGAGAGAAATACCGAGAGATAGATTCCAAGCAGAGCGAGACAGATATATATATATATACAGAGAAATACAGAGAGAGAGGGGGAGGGACAGAGGGAGATACATGTATATAGCGAGAGATATAGAGAGTCAGAAAGAGAGGCACTGTGGATAGAGAGAGATACAGAGACAGAGATATAGCGGGGGACAGATACAGAGAGATACATTGGGAGAAATGGAGAGATATAGATACACGCTGAGAGGGATGCAGATTATATATGTGATGTCAGAGAGTGGGTGGGCCTGAGGTCATGTCAGCCATTTTGCAGTTTAGATTTGCAGGTTTCTGGTTTCAGTTTTGAAAAGAGCTGGGTGTGTGTCTGTGTTTTGCAATGAGCTGGATCTCTGCCATCAAAGACTATCTCTGGATCATTCGGGTGATTTAAAGTAAAGCCGTTAACCTGATGTGATTTTGTTTCAAGGTGTTAAGTCTCTTGGAAGTTTGAAGGAACATTTTAAGGAATTATTTACTGATGCAATATTTTCTGAGTTATCTTTGAAGTAATGGGTGTTAATAGATCCAATGTTAATTTCAGATGTTAAGTTGAGTTCATAGAATAAACAGTGTTTTGTGTTTAAAAACTCACGTGTCCATAATTGTAATCCCACTCGTCGGAAAAAAGCCGAGTGCCAGGAAAAGCAACAAATCCATTATAGGGAGAGGTTGGTTGAACTCCATGATACATTTTGGGTTCTGAAAAAGCCTCTCACATAACAATTGGGAGCTCGAGGGGGATAAACGTCTATCTATTGGATTGGCTTTTGTGAACTTAAAGACAGTGAAGGATTGTTGCTTTTCCGGTGTGGTATTTTAGTTTAAGTGGGGAGAGTGTTGTAAACAATGGCTCTTTCAGAGGCTCAGAAGTTTTTTGGGGTGGAGAATGTTACACGTAGTACTTTACGGACAGAAACGAAAAGCAAACTGTTAGATTTGGCAAGAACATTGCAGTTAACATTACCTGACAAAATGCGAAAGGATTAGGTAATTCTGGCGGTGGTTAAGCATTTAAAGTTGCCTGAGATAGAGTTTGACTCATTGGAAATGGCAAAAATTCAGTTGCAAATTAAACAAATGGAACATGAGAAAGAATTAAAGCAGCTGGAATACGAGAGTGAGTGAGAGGGGAAAAAGGAAAAGAGAGAGAGAGGAAAAAGAAAGAGAAAGAGAGAGAAGAAAGAAAGAGAAGGAGAGAGAGAGGACAAAGAAAGAGAAAGAGAGTGAGGAAAAAGAAAAAGAGAGAGAAGAAAGGAGAAAAGAAAGAATAGCCATCGCAGAACAAAAAGAAAAAGAAAGTGAGATACAGATCAGGGAAAAAGATAAAGAGAGGGAGTTTGAACTTCAGAAAATGGCCATGAAATATGACCATCAGTTAAAATTGGCAGACGTCAAGGGAAACTTACAGTTGGATGATAGTGATGAGGATAGTGAGAAAGAGCGTCATAGTCGAAGGCTTGGGGGTGTGGGGGGGGAATCTATTTAAATATGTCCAAACATTGCCAAGGTTTGAGGAGAAGGAAGTGGAAGCCTTTTTCATTTAATTTGAGAAGATAGCTAAACAAATGAAATGGCCACAGGACATGTGGGTGTTACTGATTCAAACAAAACTGGTAGGTAGAGCGAGTGAAGTGATTGCACGGAGGGGGTATCTGGAACGTATGAGGAGGTGAAGAAATCCATCTTAAGTGCATATGAGCTAGTCCCTGAACTTTACAGATAACCGTTTAGAAAGTTAAGGAAATGATTTGGTCAAACATACATGGAGTTTGAAAGGCTCAAACAGAGTAATTTTGATAGGTGGATAAGGGCTTTGAAAATAGACCAAACGTAGGAAGCTTTCAGAGAAATTGTACTTTTGGAGGAGTTTAAAAATGCAATTCCTGAGGTAGTGAGAACTCATGTGGAAGGACAGAGGGTGAAATCTGCGAGATTAGCATCGGAAATGGCACATGATTATAAATTTAGCTCATACATCAAAGATTGGTTTCCGACATCAGTTTCAGCCGGTAAGGGATAGAAACTGCGGACATGAGAAATACTCAAGTGGTAAAGGTAAAGGTGATCTGATGGGAGACAATAAAGAGAGTACACCTCAGATGAAAAAAGAACTCCAGGAGGGTGGAAAAGAAATAAAAAATGTCAAATGTTTTCACTGTAATAAACTAGGCCATGTAAAGTCACAGTGTTGGTGGTTGAAGAAAAGCACGGGGAAGGCTGATGTCGTAAAACAGGATAAGACAGTGGGGTATGTTGGAGTGGTAAAGGAAGGCCCACGGGAAGCGAAGGAGGCGCAAACGATTGCACAGCCTGTTCAAGAAATAATTGTTAAGAAGGTGTCAGATGTCTTCAAAGAATTTACTTGTGTCGGTAACGTTTGCTCATATGTATCAGGAGGAGCAGGTAAAGAAGTCACAATTTTAAGAGATACAGGAGCTAGTCAATCTTTAATGGTAAGAGATGAGGAATTATGTAGTTTGGAAAGAATGTTGCCAGAAAAAGTGGTGATATGTGGAATTCAGGGTGAGAGGAGTAGCGTTCCATTATATAAGGTAAGGTTGGAAGTCCAGTGAAGAGTGGTGAAGTGGTAATAGGAGTAATAGATAAACTATCTTGTCCAGGAATACAGTTTATCTTGGGTAATGATATAGCTGGATCGCAGGTGGGAGTGATGCCTACTGTGGTTGATAAGCCAGTGGAAAATCTGAAGTGTTGAAGGACGAATATTGTGGGAGTTTTCCGGATCGTGTAGTAACAAGGTCGCAAAATCACTGTTAAGACAAGAGGAGAACTCAAAGAGTGAAGGTGTAGTTGAAGTGTAATTACCAGAAACGATTTTTGATCAGATGGTTGAAAAAGAACAAGAACAGGTGGAGGTTGAGGCAGATATTTTTAGTTCAGGAAAATTGGCGGAGTTACAACAGAAAGAAGTAAAAATAAAACGGAAAAATCAGAAAGCATGTACGGACGAGGAAGCTCAGAGTGTTGGTATATTGTTATTACCGTAAAAATGATATCTTTGTGAGAAAATGGAGACCTGTACATATGCAGGCGCATGAAAACTGGGCAGTTCATCAAGTAGCATTGCCGGTAGGGTATAGAAAGGAGGTGTTGCAGTTCCACATGAGATACCAGTGGGAGGTCATTTGGGAATAAGGAAAACTCAAGCTAAAATCCAGAAACATTTTTATTCGCCTGGACTACATAAAGATGTAATTAAATTTTTTCAATCATGTCACACATGTCAAGTGATAGAGAAACCTCAAGCTGTGATAAAACCAGCGCCCTTAATACCCATTACAGCATTTGAGGAACCTTTTACAAGGGTCCTGATCGATTGTGTAGGAACGCTGCCTAAAACAAAAAGTGGGAATCAATACTTTTTGACTATAATGGATCTGTCTACTAGGTTTCCAGAGGACAATCCAGTACGTAATATTATAATTAAAGGGTTTGTGGAGGATTATTTACGAGAATTCTTTCCGAGATATGGACTACCCTCAGAAATTCAATCGGATCAAGGAACGAATTTTACTTCAAAGCTATTCAAAGAAGTTATGAATAGCTTAGGAATAAGACAATTTAAATCAATTGCGTGCCATCCAGAATCGCAGGGAGCGTTAGAAAGGTGGCATCAGACATTAAAGACAATGTTGAGGGCGTATTGTCAAGATTATCCAGAGGATTGGGATGAAGGAATTCCATTCATATTGTTCGCAATTAGGGATGCACCGAATTAGTCTACCAACTTTAGACTTTTGAACGAATTTTTGGTCATGAGGTAAGAGGCCAACTTAAATTGATTAAGGAAAAATTGGTGGGTGAGAAATCGGAAATTACACTGTTGGATTACGTGTCAAATTTTAGGGAACGATTAAATAGAGCAGGTGAATTGGCTAGACAATATTTGAAAGAAGCACTCAGGAATGGAATTGCCGGAAGGGCAGGAGATACATAATAATACTGATCTTTCGTGTCACGAATAGGCTTAAAATAACATTGCAATGGAGATACTGTGAAAGGCCCCTAGTCACCATACTCCGGCGCCTGTTCGGGTACACTCAGGCAGAATTCAGAAAGTCCAATTCACCTGACAAGCACGACTTTCGGGAATTGTGGGAGGAAACCGGAGCACCCGCAGGAAACCCACGCAGACAAAGGAAGAACGCGAAGACTCTGCAGGGAATCGAACGGTAATTCTGGCACTTTGAAGCAACAGTGCTAACCACTTCTTGGGCGGTTGAAAGCTGCTTTTATTGCTGGTTTGAGAACTAATTTGTCCATTGCGCTAGAATTGTGTTTCCCGAATGGAACCGATTGTCAACAACATACACGCTATTAGTAGGTCAAAGTGTTCAAATTGACTGTGATATGGATGCTAAGACTCGTACTTTCGACACAGAAACACAGTGCATCATTCCAGTCAACAACTACTGCTTTGCCTAATTCAAATGTATCACGGGAGTATAAATCCATGATGGGGAAATGCCAGTTTTGTGGAAAGGAAGGACATTGGGTCAGGTCATGCCAAGGTCGTCAACAGGAGGGCCAGGTATATGACGTTACTTGCGGAGAGCCATTCTCATGGTTGTGAACCTCGCCCACCCCCTGCCTGTGGGGGTAAACAACATCCCCCCTTGTTGGGTTAACTGTAGTCACCTTGTGGGGTCGGCACTGTTACATCGGACCTATTCTCACTCTCAGGCCGTTAAAATTGCCTGCCGACTAATTTTACATTTTTGCCATCTCCATATGCTGCCTGCTGCAACTAGAGTTCCAGCCTTCCCCTCGCCCCTTGTATCTCCCTCCTGTCTCCTCTTACCCGTATGTTTCATCCTTACAGCACCCCCACGCCCTCCCCTCCGGATTTACGCCCTACACCCTACATCTCTGCCACCTTCTTTTGCCCTTTGTTTTCCCTGAATTTCTTTCTTTCCCCTCCCGTCTGCCAGGCACGCCGCAGCCTCCTCCTTCACTGTACTCCCCATACAACAGCTTACTCGCTAGTGTAGTGACTCCCCTCATGGCCAGTCTCCACCATTGAAGCCCATAAGCCTCTCCCATCTCCCGCCATCCCCACATTTCTGCTCTCAGTCGTTCCTGCCGCTCCCGCCTCTCGCAACTCGGTTTCTAGCCCATGAGTGCTCTCAGTGCCTGCCTGGACTATTCTCATGGACCAATCTGTTGGCCTCCTCCGGGGCGTGGAAATACTACTCTTTCCCTTTGTCAGTGATCCATATATTGCCAGGTGAAGTATGACATCTGTGTTAGCTTTTTTCAAGAGCGGAGGTGTTGCTGTTAAATTCGTCCCAGCGTTTGGCCAGATCTTCCCCAAAGTCTTGATACAAGCGGGTGGAATGTCCCTCCCACTTTTCCTCTCTTTCGCCCAACTCAGGATCCGCGCTGTGTCCTGCACCTTGTGGAATTTGCCAATTATCGCCCGTGGAGGTTCACCGGCTCTTGGCTGGTGTCGAGGTGATGTGTCCACCGGGAGCTTGGCTAAGACCTGATTACTGACCAACTTACTGAGCATCAGCGATATATATGTTTAGCTGTTTAGCACAGGGCTAAATCGCTGGCTTTAAAAGCAGACCAAGGCAGGCCAGCAGCACGGTTCGATTCCCGTAACAGCCTCCCCGAACAGGCGCGTAATGTGGCGACTAGGGGCGTTTCACAGTAACTTCATTTGAAGCCTATTTGTGAAAATAAGCGATTTTCATTTCATTTCATTCCATATATTCCGTGGGGTTCCTCTCCCGGCAGCCCCATGATTCTTGGGTTTTGACGTCGAGACCTGTCCTTCTGGTCGTCGGGCTTTTCTTCGAAGCTCCTCTGGGTCTTGATCAGTCTCGCCACCTCAGGTTTGAGTGTCGGAGTTCGATTCCCTTCGTCCGTGGCGGCCTTCGCGAGGTCTCTCGCCATCGAAACTTGGGTCACAAGCCGGCGTTCTCTTTTGGCCACAGCCTCGCTCAAAGTGGCCTCTCTCAGCTCCACTACTGTCTCGACGGCTGACCAGAAGATTTTCTTCAGCATATTCCTGCGGCTTTGGAGCTTGGAGGTGATGAAGCCCAAACGTCTGTCCATCAGCACATCGATCTGCGCTGAAAACCCTGTGGAGTCGGCCCTTCCTCGTCCCGTGCCACCTCTTGTGGCTGCAAACTCTGATGCTGAGATTTCCCTTTCCTCGTTCTTTCTGGCTCTTTCACCGAGCGGTTGGCTCTTTCCCATTCGTTTTTATTTATTTTTAGGGGGGTTTCTCGATCAGGTTTGAGGAGTGTGGCTGGGGTTGCGGGGGGGGGGGGTTGGAAAGGGGGGCTCGTGGATATGTTTGTTCTCGTTTGATGGGATTAACAGGTCGTAATCGAGGTATACATGCGAGGCCCACCTTAATTGCGACCACATAGCTCATCGCCACACTGGAATTCCAGAACATTCTTCAACTGCTCTCTGAACTGAGTCTGTGAAACGGCATAAATCGCAGTGTTTGTGCAGCAACTCAGGAGCTGCAGCATGAACGAAAATTCCAGAACATAAGCATCTAAATATACAGACCGATACATCAGAAAATACATCCGCCACAAAATCGAATAAAACATTACCATTGACCATAACGAAATGAAATTGGCCGATATAACAAACAGTAAAATGATGGATTCCCTTCGGCTCTCCATCTCTGGGTCTCTGTGACTCTCCCCGCTGCTGTGAGCCCGGAGTCTCCTGCGGGCCCTGCTGCTCAGGACAATGTGTCTCACGGTGAGAACATTGAGCAGCAGAATCAGGGCAAATTGAACACACGGCGTTAGAATGTTGTGGAGGAACTCGATTGCCGTCCATTCCGGAGAGACCATCACCCCTTCTATGATATCACAAAACCAGGGGAAGTTCACCAGCAAATACAGACCTGTGAACATAAAGTACCAGAAAATATTCTTCAAACAGCTCAGCACAGTCACTGTTCCCAGAACCACAGCCGCCGTTTTCTCGCTGCAATATTTACTTTTCAGCTTCGGGCAACAAATGGCCACAAATCGATCAAAGGTGAAAGTGACGGTGAACCAGACAGAACAGTCAGTGGCTGCATTAAGCAGGACGGCGTGGATATTACACACGGGGATGGACCGCAGGAAATAAAACTGCTGATCAAAGACAATCGGAATGTGTCTCAATATTAGGTCGAGAATCACGACCAGGAGATCCCCCACTGCCATGGCCACCAGGTAACAAGTCACACATTTGGACAATCTACATTTTTTTCTCTTCAGGATCACAATTGTGATGATGTTCACTGTGGGAAGGGATATTTTTAAAAATTACCCCCAGAACCCAAAGATGTGCCGGTTAGGTGGATTGGCCACTCTTTTGAGGTTCACCAACAAAACAGAAGAAAGGAAACAAACTGACGGACAAAGTAAAAAAGGGCCGCTCCTGTTAGCGGCACTGCCCGAACATAACAAATATCAACAAAAACTTAAAAAACATCAGGTAAGAGTTCAGTTAAAGGGTCAATAAAACATCCCAGCCCCTGCGGTGCCAACCGGGCCCGGAGGCCTCGATGGTGCCCGTGGACACCGCATGCTCCCTTTGCAGGGACACACAGCAGCAAATGTCGCCGCAAAGGAGGGACAGACAGTCTTACCAGACCAGCCCCTTGGTCGCCCGCTGCCTGGATTTAAGAATGGCACGCTTCGCCAGGCCCCGGAGCAGGTTCACAAGGAGGTCCTCCACCTTCCCCGCCCCTCTCCGCACCGGGTGCCCGTAGGTCAGATGCTTGGTACTGAAGTGTAAACAAGACTCCAGCAAAAGATTGGTTGGAAAGGTCAAAAGGGAGTGCAACTTTTAACATAACATAGACATTGTCCACGGACTCCACAAGGTCTCAAACATGACAGCCCTTCTGGGAGACCGTAAACCGGTGCAATCGGTGATTGTTCGGCACTGCTGCATGTAACACACTCCACCCCAGGTCCCCAAGATTAAGGGGAAGGACTCCTCCATAGAGGGACCTCCAGTGGGGATCTCCGCCGCCGGATGGCAACACGGCACGACATGGCGTGTCGGGACTGGCAAGGGTAAGGAGGTGAAGGGTGGGCAGCAGCAGCCCATAGAGGAAACTCTTCCCCATAGTGCGAAAAGGCAAGGACGGCATTTCCGCGAAGCGGCTAGGCTTGTGGGACATTAGCCCAGGAGGGAGGTTTAGGGGCCCAGGGCCAATGTAGAATTCCGCCTTGAAAGGAGTTCGCCCTGATGGGATACCACCACACACCGGCACCTCCTCCAAACCGCGAATGCCATCGGGTCCGAGTACAGTCATTTTGAGGTCACGGATGGCATTGGTCGCGAGCCGGACGTCCACCACCACACGGTGTGCTAACTCGTGGTGTGTCATCCAGCCCACTTCTCCGCCACGCAGCACGTCCCCGATCCTGGTCACCCTGGCAGCCACAGCTCGCTCCTCCGCCAGCCACTCGAAATGGTATTGGTGGAGGAGCGGATTCCGGAGCAGCGGCCCCCTGCCACCAGCCACGACTCCTGACCTGGGGGGTGGGGGGGGGGGGCGGGGAAGTGACATGTTCCAGACTTTGAGACGGTCCTGGTAACAGCTGCACGTCAGAATTCTGGCCGTGCACCTGGCGGAAGAAATGCATCGCCAAGGCATACAGTCGTGGTGGGAGCTCAACAAATATAGGTATCGCCGCAGGTGCTGAATGTGGAAGGTCGCCACCTGCGTGCGAATGCACACCAGCGCCTGGCCGCCCTCCCGAAGTGGGAGATTCAGAGCCTCGTCCCAGTGCAGTCTCTTGTCCCAGAATAACTCTACAAGCATTCTCTAGATCTTCTTGACAAAGTCAGGGGAAAGGGTCAAAGTGACCTGTCGGTACCACAACATGGAGGATATCAGCTGGTTTATGACGAGAACTCGACCCCTGTAAGGCAGCCCTCAGAGCAGTCCTGTCCAGCGTCTCAAGCGAGCGGTGAACGTGGTTTCAGCTCCTGCCAGTTAGCCGGCCCGGATTCCTGAGCCGGGCAATGATGGACTACTAAGTAGAGGGGCTGGTCCTGCTACTGGTGAAATGCCTGAGCTCCTCTGGCAGAGGGTCCGTCTGCCACGGTCCGACCAGGAGTCTGGAACATTTGGCCCAGTTGAGCCTGGCAGAGGATGCGTCGGAGTACACAGCCTGGCACACTCGCATTCTCCGCAGGTCAGCAGGGTCAGTGAACATGAGGAGATGCAGTGAGAGAGATACAATGATCGAAATACACAGAGAGAGAGGTACATAGAGAGATGCAGGGAGCATGATGCAGAAAGAGCGATACAGATGGAGTGAGATCTAGAGAGCGCGAGTGACAGCAATTAATTCATTCAGAGTGAAATGCAGAGGGAGAGAGAAACATAGACAGAGTGGTACAGAATGTGTGATTCATATAGAGAGACACACAGAGAGATACATAGTGTGAGATGCATAGAGAGACATAAAGAGAGAGAGAGACGGAGATAAAGAGACACAGAGAGAGCAATATAGAGAGAGCGATATAGAGAGAGATACAGAGCGAGATAGGTAAAAGGGGGAGCGATACAGTGAGAGACACTTAGAGAGATACGTAGACTGATATACAGAGTGAGACAGAGATAGAGAAACACAGAGAGTGAGATTCAGAGAGAGAGACACGTGGAGATAGATAGAGAGAGAATGCGAGGCGCAGAGAGAGTGATACAGACATAGAGATACAGAGCGAGAGGTACAGAGAGATACCAAGAGGGAGGGAGGTACAGAGAGTTACGGAGATGGACGTACAGAGAGAGATAGATAAAGTCATAGAGATACAGAGAGAGAGGTACAGAGACGGAGATAGAGGTACAGAGAGAAATACAGAGTAGATAACGAGAGATGCTGAAAAGGAGGGAGATACAGGGGGAGCGATACCGAGGGAGAGATACAGGAAGAGAGTCAGAGAAAGAGATACGGAGAGAGGGCTATATAGAGAGAGATAGACAGAGAGAGAGAGGTATAGAGGGAGATAGACAGAGAGGTATACAGAGAGAGATACAGAGAAACAGCAACAGAGGTCGATTCATTGAGAGAGCAATACAGAGGGAAATACAGCGAGAGAAATATACAGAGAGAGAGACAGTGAGGGAGACAGAGACAGATACAGGGCGAGTCATAAAGTGAGAGTGATACAGAGAAAGTGTCATAGATCGAGACACGAAGAGAGATACAGAGGGATAAATCCAGAGCGAGAGATACAGAGAGAGGAATACAGAGTCAGGGAGCTACAGAGAGAGATAGAATAATAGAAAGCTACAGAAAGAGATGTAGAGAAAGAGCGGCACAGAGAGAGATACAGGGGGAGTCAAACAGAGAGAGAGATAGAGAGAGTGAGGGAGTACGGAGAGAGATCCAGAGAAAGACAGCGAGGGATGCTGACGAGGGATACAGAGAGACACAGAGAGAGGTAGTACAGAGGGCGAGAGAGATACAGAGAGAAAGTAGTATAGGAAGAGAGACAAATATAGTCATCGACGAGGTACATAGAGAGTTACAGAGAGATATACAGAGAGTGATACAGAAAGAGAGAGATATAGAGAGCGTGAGATAACGCGATTGATTCGTGGAGAGTGAAATACAAAGAGGGAGATGCAGAGAACGATATACATAACGAGCGAGATACAGAGGAATAGACACAAGAGAGAGATGCAGGGAGAGAGGAAGTGCAGAGAGAGAGAGATACAGAGAGAGAGAAACAGAGAGGTACAGGCAGACCGAAAGTGAGAAAGAGAGATACAGAGAGAGTGATACAGGGGGGGAGAGAGACACACAGTCATGGAGGTACAGAGGGCGAGGTACCGAGAGACACACAGTGAGAGTGATACAGAGAGAGTGGTACAGAGAGAGAGAGAAGTACAGACAGAGAGAGGTACAGGGAGACACAGAGAGAGTGATACAGAGAGTAATACGGAGAGAGAGAGAGAAGTACAGACAGGGCGAGGTACAGGGAGATACAGAGAGAGTGAGACAGGGAGAGAGACACACAGTCATAGAGGTACAGAGCGAGATAAAGAGAGAGATACAGAGAGAGTGATACAGAGAGAGATACAGAGAGAGAGAGAGATTCGTACAGAGAGAGCGATGTACAGAGAGAGATACAGAGAGAGTGATGCAGCGAGAGAGATACAAAGAGAGAGGGAGGAGTACAGAGAGAGATAGAGAGAGAAATAGCGAGAGATGCTGAGAGAGATACACAGACAGAGCTGCAGCGAGAGATAAACGATAGGAGAGACAGAGAGGGGGATACAGAGAGAGAGAGACAGGGATGGAGGAAGAGAGAGATACAGGGAGAGGGATACAGAAAAAGAGGGATATAGAGTGCGCGAGCAACGGCGATTGATGCATTGTGCAATTGAAAATATGGAAAAACGTGTCATTTGAAACATGGAAGTCTGGCAATACCTGAACTAAGAGAAAAATGAGAGAATATAGGAAAAAAACACGAAAGGTTAACAGCAGCTCGCAGGAGAGGAATGTAAAATGCAGATAGCCTTGGTCAAACAGGCTTAGCAAACAACACACGCAGGTCTTTCAAGTCACAATCGAGTGAATTTTAGTATAAAGCTAAAAACAATATTTCACACCTTCATTGAAGTTAAGTAAGCAGCTGGAAAGGAAAGGATGAGGTTCAGTTGAATTCTAGGTGTGAAATTTTGCTAACACCAGGTGAATATGGGAAGCTGGAGATAACATGTCTACGAGAACACAAATTAGGCCCAAATCAAAGTCAAAACTATGAGCTGAGGACACAATTTGATAATAATAAAACTATGAAATGACAGGAGCCAAAATTCACACCGCTATTGAAATCAAAGCATTTTTCAACATCACAAAGGAAACAATTGAGGTTGTTTTCGTTGGAGAGAAGAAGGTTAAGAGGAGACTTAATAGAGGCATACAAAATGATCAGGGTGTTGGATAGGGTGGACAGTGAGAGCCTTCTCCCGCGGATGGATATGGCTGGCACGAGGGGACATAGCTTTAAACTGAGGGGTAATAGATATAGGACAGAGGTCAGGGGTAGGTTCTTTACGCAAAGAGTAGTGAGGCCGTGGAATGCCCTACCTGCTACAGTAGTGAACTCGCCAACATTGAGGGCATTTAAAAGTTTATTGGATAAACATATGGATGATAATGGTATAGTGTAGGTTAGATGGCTTTTGTTTCGGTGCAACATCGTGGGCCGAAGGGCCTGTACTGCGCTGTATTGTTCTAATATAATCAGAGATCTATGAGATGAGGTCATGCTCAAAATGAATACTTAGTCGTGCGAGGAAAATTCAGATTAAAGGTACCTTTTACAATCCAAGTGAAAGAAACTTTACAATAAAGTCATAAAATCTTAATAACTGTTACAAAAATACATAAACCCTGAGAAAGAGGCAGAGCAGGAGGGAAGGAATCAGAGTCAGCTCTCATAGCTCGGTCATGGGAAAGGGACAGAGAAGGCAGCCGAGCAGCAGTGAATCCATCTGAGAAAGACCTCCAAAAGCTAAAAGGAGGAGGCAGAGGCAGCTCTGAGGCAAAGGGAAGTGTCAGCAGAGGGAGCTCTCATAGCTCGGTACATGGGATCGACAAGACATAGCAACCGAGCTAACCAGCGAATACATCTAAAGAAGACCATACTTTAAAGAAGATTGATTGTCAAGGTGGGCCTGAAGGTCCCTTCAACCAACCAGGAGGGTCCAGAAGCAAGATCTTTTTGCCTTTCTGTAAAGACAGTGATTGCAGCTTTTAAAAGAAAAAATATGATAATAAAATAACGTAAAAGTTTTAACCTGAAACAGTGGTTATTCCTAAACCTATTTTACTTACTTAGCAACGCAGGACCCAGGACATCGATGCTACTAAGTGGTAAGTAGGTGAATTTATTCTACGAAGATATGGGTTATACCAGGTGTTTACTTGAAAATATAGTTTGACCTGAATAGCACCAACCTAGGAGTCAGGGAGTGAGAATCCCTGTTCACCATTCAGAATGTCGGCCCTTTTTGGTATAGGGGGACTTCTAAAAACAGTGGTGAGTATTCAGCAACATAGCGCCTAACGTTTAAGTAAAACCGTGTTAATTACGCCGAGTGGGTTGCTTTATTTTCTACATAGCACCCGACGTGTTAACATCGTGTTAATTACGCCCAGCCGGTTGATTTGCTTTCTCCATGGCACCCAGCGTGGAGGCCTGGGATATTAGAAGTTTCTAGGTAAAGCGAGGCTAAAATATTAGAAGTTTCTAACTGAGCAGAATGGGGGGCTAGTGTGGGGGCTGGAATATTAGACGTTTCTAGTTTCCAAGAAACGATTGGAGTATTAGGAGTTTCTGACCGGCACAAAGGCTAGAATATGATAAGTTTCTGGTCTATTGGTGAGTCAGACTTTACCTGCCGAGTTTAGTCTGGAAAGTCATGTGTGCTTGACTTTTGTAAGGATATTCTGTGGATCGAGGGGACAAAAACTCAGGTTGGGTGTGAAAATCAGCAGACAAGAAGAAACTGGCCCTGAGAAAAAGCATGCAAGACATCTTCGTGACAGCACTAAAAATCTTCAATCCATTACTGGTAAAACGAGGCCAAAAAAATATATCATCATGAGAGTAAGGCAGGTTGTGAAGGATTTCCTAGAGGAATAGGGACGCAGAGAAACCTTTCGAGACCAATAACCAATCGACCCTTAACTTAAACAGGATGATAGTGCCTTAGAGGGGCTGGTTTAGCACAGTGGGCTGAACAGCTGGCTTGGAATCCATAACAAGACCCAGCAGCGCGGGTTCAATTCCAGCCCCGAAGAGGCGCTGGAATGTGGCGACTCGGGGCTTTTCACAATAACTTCACTGAAGCCTACTTGTGACAATAAGCGATTATTATTATTGGTTGGCCTTGGATGGGGCCCAGAAAGGGTACTTATCCTGAATTGCAGATTGCAACTGAAAGGGACAACCAGGAACAAAACTTAGAATTCTGAAAAATGGCAATTAGAATAATCCTCTTGCTCTGAAACACGGTCAAGAGAGTTGAAGCAATGAAACAAGAGTGGAAATGATTAACAGAGGCAAAAACACTCCCGCATAAGAGAGACTTGTCAGCACGGAGGCGGTCTCAATTTTTGTTAAGAATAACTAAAACCCTACTGAATAGAGGTCCAAGATCTCAGTGGATACATGAGTGTGTGTTTAATAAGGATTTGTGAAACCATACAAAGGAGAGACCCAAGATCTTAGTGGATGAATAAGTGTGTGTATGTTTAATAAGGATATGTGAATTTCCTTTGGTGTTTGCATTTTTAAAAATGTTGTATTTTGCAAAACCGAGTTTCACATCAATTGGAACTTATAAACGGCAGGTAGAAATGTGATCAGTATTATGAGGTAATAAATCAGTATGTTCAGAATTAAATTGGTCTCAGAATAAACAGATAAAGACGTTTTTACTCGGCAGCAGTCAACTGTGTGCAGGCAATTACTTTGAACTTGATGCGTTGAAATTGACACGACATAGCTCCCAAGTGCCCGACGATCACAATAATGTACCAGCAAAAATAATTATGTTTAGAATGGTAAATACATTGTAGAAGGGGAGCTGGAACTGGAAGGCAATCTTTGCCGATGCGCTGAGGGAATATCTGCAGGTTAACAAGGCAGAGGCTGGGGCAGACATCGAGACCGCAGTGCAGGCAACAATGGTGAAGGCCTTGAAGGAGGTGCAGTAGGCCCTGGGCAGAGCAGAGGAGAAATTGGACGCCCAAGGGGAGAATCTGGAAGCCCAAGAGGCGACCATTAATGAGCTGGAGAAAGCAGCGCCTGACATGAGCGACCGGATCACGGCCCTGGAGAGGGAGGTGGCGAGCCTGGGCACAACACAGGGTGTAACTGAAGGGCAGGGTGGACGACCAGGAAAACCGCTCGAGGAGGCAACATATCAGGAGAGTGGGACTACCAGAGGGGATCCAGGGACGAAACCCCACAACATACGTGGCCGAGATGCTGGGCAGCTCAGCGGGGAGGAAAACCTTTCCAACCCACCAGAAATGGACAGAGCACATCGGTGTCTGCGCCCGAAGCCCAAGACAGGGGACCACCCGAGAGCAGTTATCGCTAAACTGCACCAGTACCAAGATAGGGAAACAATCCTACGCTGGGCCAGGAAAAACATATCCTGCAAATGGGAAGGATACGCCATTAGAATTTACGAGGGCATTGGGGCAGACCTCGCGAAGAGACGGGCGGAGTTTAATGGAGCGAAAGCAGCTCTTCACAAGAGCAAAGTGCGTTTTGGTCTGCTGTACCCAGCGAAACTCTGGGTCACATGCCAAGAAAGAGATTACTTCTTTACAGCCCCTGCTGAAGCAAACAATTTTGTCGAAGAACACAGGCTGGAAGACCACCAACGAGGGTAGAAATGAGGGGCCCATGGCAGGGAGCAACAGCAAGCCGACAGGGGGAAGGGAGGGGTGAGGCAACGCCCCCCCCCCCCCCCCCGCACGCGTCACGGCGAGCGAACCCTGAACAAAGAGCAAATCACTGCCCGAGGGACCGCTTCAGGTGGGAGGCCAGGCCCCAGCACGAGGGAACGAGAGTAGGGCAGAAGGGAGAGCAAACAAGAGGAGTGAAGGGTCGGATAGGGGAAGAGCGGGCAGAAAACCGCAGAGGCCGGGCAGGGGAGATGCGAGACAGTAACTCCCGAGAGGGGGCACCGTACTAGCAGGAAAGCTAGCGCCGGGGCATGCAACAAAGCAGGGCCGCAGCGCGCCCTCGGCAGGGGGGAAGGCGCCAGGCTGGGGGGTGGGAGGACCTCTCAAAAGAGACGGGAGAGCAAACGGGGATGGGAACAGGGGAAAGAGGGACAAAGGAAGGGTATACGGGAGAGGGGGGGAAAGGGAGAGACCTGGAGAGGGATGGGACACGGAGGGTGAGACCGGGGAGGGGGGACACAGGGAAGGAGGGACAAACAAAGTTAGAAAAGGAATAGGGCTACTAAGTGCGACAACGAAGGGGTCGAATAAAAGAATCTCTGCAAGCACCCACCCAGTACGGTCTCTGGGCGAAGGGAGACCCCAGAGTGCAGGGGACTACCCGCATGGAGGACGCACAGTGGGCGGCCATGTCGGGTGCCCCCGGGGACAAAGGGAAACCCTGGAGCGCAGGGACCCGACCGCATGGAGAGAGCAGTGACAGCGGCCATCCTGGATGGGCCCCTAACAAAGGGAAACCCCGGAGGGCAGGGGCGCGTCTACCAGGTGAGTATGGTTAATCCCACAGGAGCGAGGGGGTAGAAGCCCCCCCCCCCCCCGCCCCCCACCACCCCCCGCCCCAACCAGGATAGTCACCTGGAACGTAAGGGGACTCAACGGCCCAGTGAAGAGATCCAGAGTGCTCACCCACCTAAGAAATATGAGAGCCGACATAATCTTCCTCCAAGAGACACACCTGAGAGAGCAGGACCGACTGCGGGTAGGAAAGGGCTGGGTGGCACAAACCTACCATTCCTGCTATGGGACAATGGCCAGGCGGATGGCGATATTGATCGGCAAGAGGACGATGTTTAGGGCGACAAAGACAGTTACGGACCCAGGGGGACGGTATGGCATGGTCAGTGGGACCCTGGATGGGGCATCGGTAGTACTAGTTAACGTGTACGCACCCAACTGAGACGGCACGAGCTTCATCAAGAAGACTATGGCAGAAATCCACGACATAGCGACGCATCGACTAATGATGGGGGGAGGGGGGGTGGGGGCGGTTGGGGGGGGCGGGGGGGCTTCAACTGTGCACAGGACCCAAAGACAGACAGATCAAACTCCAAAACGGGGAAAACCTCAAGCATGGCAAGGGAACTCAGTCACTTTCTGGAGCAGATGGGAGCGGTGGACCCCTGGAGGTTCGCCCACCCGGGGGAGAAGGAATTCTCCTTCTTCTCCCCAGTACACAACGTATACACCAGAATTGACTTACTTGTGGGGGGGAAATGGTGCTTCTGGGGATAGACAAAGTGGAATACTCGGCAATTGTGATATCAGAGCACGCTCCACACTACATGGACGTGAGGCTGGAGACGGGCAGGGCCCAATGCCCCATATGGAGGTTGGACGTCGTCCTACTAGCTGACAAGGACTTCAACGAAAGTATATCACAGGCCCTAGCAGAGTACACAGAGAACAACCAGAACGGGGAGGTCTCACCCTCCACGTTCTGGGAAGCGCTAAAGGCTGTGCTAAGATGGGAAATCATTGCTTTCAAAGCGTGCAGAGATAGAGAGGAAAGGGCGGCCATGCAGCAGCTGGTCGACTCCATACTGGAGGTATACCGTAAACACTCCGAGGCCCCGACCGCAGAGCTCTTGGCGGAGAGGAAAGAGCAACAAAGGAACTTTGACCTGCTCTCAACCAGGAAAGCAGTGCACCAATTCCGCCAGGCACATGGGACTCTATACGAACACGGAGACAAAGCCAGCCGCCTGTTGGCACACCAGCTGAGAAAGCAAACAGCCACCAGAGAAATTGCACAAATCAGGAATACCACAGGCACGTTAGGAACAGAATCAGAAAAGGTCAACAAAACCTTCAAGCCCATCTACGAAGGGCTGTACGCCCTGGGGGAGTCCGGGTTGAAACGGTGCATTAATGGACTGGACATTCTAGTCGTAGTGGAGGGCAGAAAACGGGGCCTGGAAGCACCCCTAGCACTGGGAGAGATCATGGACAGCATTAGCTCAATCCAGGCTGGGAAGGCGCCGGGACAAGACGGGTTCCCGGCGGACTTGTACAAAAAATTTGCGACAGCATTGGCCCCGCATCTGCGGGAGGTGTTCACAGACTCGCTAGCGAGGGGCACACTGCTGCCCACGCTAGCACAGGCCTCAATCTCGCTGATACCTAAGAAAGATAAAGACCCAATGGAATGTGAGTCGTACAGAACCATCTCACTGCTGAATGCAGACGCCAAAATAATTTCATAGAATTTACAGAATTTACAGTGCAGAAGGAGGCCATTAGGCCCATCAAGTCTGCACCGGCTCTCGGAAAGAGCACCCCACCCAAGGTCAACACCTCAACCCTATCCCCATAACCCAGTAACCCCACCCAACACTAAGGGCAATTTAGCATGACCAATCCACCTAACCCGCACATCTTTTGACTGTGGGAGGAAACCGGAGCACCCGGAGGAAACCCACGCACACACGGGGAGTATGTGCAGACTCCGCACAGACAGTTACCCAAGCCGGAATCGAACCTGGGACCCTGGAGCTGTGAAGCAATCGTGCTATCCACAATGCTACCGTGCTGCCCACCAATACTGCCAATACTACCAAAATACTGGCCAAATTCCTAGCCTAAAGGCTGGAAGACTGTGTACCTGAGGTGGTTGCAGACGACTAGACGGGCTTCTCAAAGGTAGACAGCTTACCTCGAACATCAGGCGCATGCTGAACGTGATAATGCCCCCCCCCCCTCCTCCCGGGAGAGAACACCAAAAGTCATCGTCTCCCTAGATGCAGAAAAGGCCTTCGACAGAGTCGAATGGAAATACCTCATAGAGGTACTGGAGCGGTTCGGGCTTGAAACAGGGTTCACCTCCTGGGTAAAGCTCCTAAACTACGCCCCCATGGCGAGCGTATGGACCAACAATACCAACTCCCGATATTTCCAGCTGCACAGGGGCACCAGACAAGGATGCCCACTGTCCCCGCTGCTGTTCGCTCTAGAGATCGAACCACGAGCAATCGCGCTCCAAGCAACAAAAAGCTGGAGGGGGATCCGAAGGGGACGCAGAGAGCACATAGTCTCACCCACAAAGCAGCATGGACGTAATCATCTCGCTCCTTAAGGAGTTTGGCGCCTTCTCGGGCTACAAACTTAACATGAGCAAAAGCGAGATCTTCCTGGTACACCCACAAGTAAGGGGGGCTGCCCTAAAGGGACTGCATTTTAAACAAGCCGGACACAAATTCTGCGACTTGGGGATCCAAACAGCCCATGTCTGGAAAGTGATCACAAATGGAACCTCACCAGTCTGACAGAGGAAGTAAAAAAGGACCTGCAAAGATGGAACACAATCCCACTCTCCCTCGCGGGGAGAGTCCAGACGATCAAAATGAAGGTACTGCCCAGGTACCTCTACCTACTTAGATCCATTCCGATCTAATTCCACAAGGCCTTTTTCAAAGCGCTGGACAAACTAATCATGGCGTTGGTATGGGGGGGGGGGGGGTGCGGGAAGAATGCTAGGATCCCAAAGAAGGTCCTTCAAAAATCAAAACAAAGTGGGGTTGCTAGTCCTCCCAAACCTTGAATTCTACCACTGGGCGGCGACGGCCGAGCGAACAAGGGGATGGATCAAGGCGCCAGAAGCCGAGTGGGTGCGCGCGGAAGAGGCCTCCTGCATGGGAACCTCCCTCCGGGCCCTCGCCACGGCGGCACTTCCATTCCCACCCAAAAAACATTCCAGTCGCCGGGTGGTGATAGCCTGGAACCAACTACGGAAGCAATTTGGCCTGACCAAAATTTCGGACAAAGCTCCCATCTGCAATAACCGTAGGTTTACACCAGCACTGACTGACGCCATCTTCAAAAGGTGGGGGCAGGACGGAGGGACACTGACAGTCACTGACAGACCTGTACACGGACGGCAGGATCGCAACACTGGACGAACTGACAAGAGAGATTCTAGCTAGCTACTGGGAACGAGCTAAAGTATCTACAGCTCAAAAACGTCCTACGAAAGGAGACAAGGACGTACCCACAACCGTCACAACAGACACTACTGGAAGAACTACTGGACGCAAGCATACTAGGCAATGGAAACTGTAGTGACATGTATGACCAACTGATAGAAAGGGCCAACACCGTACTGGACGCAACAAGAAAGATATGGGAGGAGGACCTGGGGATTGAGATAGCGGGGGGGACTCTGGAGCGAAGCACTGCATAGTGTGAACTCCACCTCCACGTGCGCAAGGCTCAGCCTGGTGCAACTAAAAGTGGTACATAGATCCCACTTGACAAGAACCCGTATGAGTAGGTTCTTCGCGGAGGTGGAGGATAGATGTGAACGGTGCCAAGGAGGCCCGGCAAACCACGCCCACATGTTCTGGTCCTGCCCCAGACTTGCAGGGTACCGGACAGCCTTCTTAGAGGCGATGTCCAAAGTGGTGGGGATGAGGGTGGAGACATGCCCGAAAGTGGCGGTCTTCGGGGTTTCAGACCAGCCAGATCTATTCATGGGGAGGAGGGCGGACGCCCTTGCCTTTGCCTCCCTGATTGCCCGATGTAGAATGCTGTTCGGCTGGCGGTCAGCAGCACAGCCCAAAGCTGCAGACTGGCTGTCCGACCTCTCGGAATCTCTCCAAATGGAGAAAATCAAATTCGCCATCCGAGGGTCAGACAACGGCTTCCACAGAACGTGGGAGCCATTCACGCAAATGTTTTGGGACCTGTTTGTGGCCAATGAACGAGAGGCAGAATAGCCAGGTAGCCAAGAATCAGGGGGATGTAGCCGGTGCATGAGGGGGTGGGGGGTGGACCGGGAGAGGGGGGAATCAAGTCTACGAGGAAAAAAAGGCGAAGCACGGAAGGGGGGAGGGCAGGGGAGAGGGAAGAGACAGGGAACAAGAGAGGAGAATCAGGAAGGGGGGGAGGCAGGGAAATGATAGCCGGAGGGAAGGCACGGGATACAATAACGAACAGGGCATCGCCAGGAGTAGGGAACGAGGAGAATGAAGACGAAAGATGGGAGGAACGGCAGAAGTGGTAGTGAGCACGAGACGGCAGCGAGATCCGTCCGGGAGAAGCGACAGCAACACCAAACCCATTCGAGCATTGCCCACTGGAATTGTCTCACCGGCACGCAAATGTATATTTAACTCCCCGGTCTCCCCCCCTTCCCCCCGCCCCCCCCCTCCCGGCCTGGCAAACAGTCGCCAACTTCCGTGTTGTAAATAATTTTGCCAGTCGTACAGAATTGCTGCTGTTGAGCTGGTGGACAATACCCTACCAGTTATCCTTTTTTAAAATTGTATAATTCTTTCTTTTTTACTATTTACTATTTTCTTTTCTTTGATATGTTTGGGTTTGCCCTTCTCTTCTATATATATGTGTGTTTGTATGTATATATTTATATGTATATATATATATATATGTTTCTTATCCTGTGTACATAATGGTAAATATACTTTGTTCAAAATCCCAAGAAAAACATTTATGTTTAAAAAATACATTGTAGAAGAAGCAAATATATTGGACCAAAAGTTAGATTACGAGAATTACTATTATTTGCAGTATCAGGAAATGAGAATCTGATGGCAGGAAAAGATTTAATAAAAATTGATGCAGGAAAAATTAAGATATTAAAAACTATTGACAATCATAGAATTTAGAGTGCAGAAGGAGGCCATTCGGCCCATCGAGTCTGCACCGGCTCTTGGAAAGAGCACCCTACCCAAGGTCCACACCTCCACCCTATCACCGTAACCCAGTAACCCCACCCAACTATAAGGGCAATTTTGGACACTAAGGGTAATTTTATCATGGCCAATCCACCTAACCTGCACATCTTTGGCCTTGTGGGAGGAAACCCACGCGGAGGATGTGCAGACTCCGCACAGAGAGTGACCCACGCCGGAATCGAACCTGGGGCCCTGGAGCTGTGAAGCAATTGTGCTATCCACAAGGCTACTGTGCTGCCCTTAAACAATACAGAGGAAGTTTGGGTGAAGCTACCAACTAAGACTGCAGGAACAATAATCAGTAAAGCTGTAAAATGTAAAGACAAGATCGTTCAGAATCTGGCTAAACATACAGTTGAATTAGAGAAGCATGGTGTCTGGAGCAAAATAAATTGTATCACAATTAAAACACATGGCCCAATTGGTGGGAAGACAGTGAAGTGAACCTCGTTAGCAGCATTGATAGGACAGATGATCAAGTTAAAATGTCATGTCTGGAACTTACCTTCATAAAGATCCTGTCGTAATCAAGATAAAGTAACTAAGGAAAAAACGGTAGCAATACATGAATGTATCAGGGTAAGGTTTCGACCAGATTGGATCACTGAGTGAGCAAAAGAGTAGAAGATGGGATTTTTCGAATCTCACTCAGGGTGCAATGACAGAAGGAGGAGGCTCAACAGGCCTTAATTGTATGATGTATCAATGATAAGGAAAATAAACCAGTTCAAAAAGAAAAAGGAAAGAAATGGTGGCAAAATAAATCCGGAAGTTCTGGAGAGGGCACTTCTGGAGTATCCAAACAAAAATAGAATGTACAAGTAAAGAATAGGGCCATCACCACCCTTGACCTGTCCAGTTGATTTTTCAGGTGGAAAAAATAAATAACAGACAGACCAGTTCACAAGAAGGAAGAGAACTACTCTCCATAGAAGAATGTTTTAAACAGTATTGGGGGAAAACTAATTATACAATTGGCGACATATTTGAGAGAATTAAATGACAGAGCCCGAAGGAAAACTTTACGGGTTAGAAACAAACCAAAATATCAAATTATTACTGAGCAGTGAAACCTCTGGTCAGACATCTCTAACTGGACATCAGCTGATGGATGATCTGCGGTCTCTACGGGGTATGTACTACGCGGTGGATCTATTAAGGGTCTCGGCAGACAGCAGCGACTGACGAGGAACCCCCACATGCTAAATGACAATAGTTTAAGAATTTGTGTAGCTTGATGCCACGGTGGGAAAATTATTACCAATGGAGCAAACAGTATAGCATTGACGAGTTGTAATAGTTATTAAGGAAGAAATGTCATGTAAATTGTTAGGGACTGTTATGTATTTAAGATAATGGGGTTTTCGTGTGCCGTTCAAGAACTTGATCCGTATTTCTAAACTGTGTGAATGTTTTAATAGAGGGTGAATAGTGGTAGTTTAGTGTGTTTTCTTGATTTAACTGCATAGAACATCACGAATAATATCGATGTTGTTAACACGCCATATTTTATAGGTAATGACTATTGGTCCTAAAGCCACGAAGGGATGTGTCGATATTGTACTTTATTATTAATGTTGAAATTGTGATAACTGCTGAAATTATGTAAGGTTGTAACACACAGTCTATTTGTCTGGTTAGGTAATGACTACTATGTTAAGATAAGACTTACATTTTTACTGTGTATTTAAAAATATGGAGAATTTATTTAGAAAAAGAAAAGTGATAGTTCGATGTTGTTTTGTGAATACCACAGTATTGGCATATTATGTTGCAAATGTTGTAATGGAAAATATACACTTTCATGTTGTAAGGGAAATGATAACAGACGAAAGTGATTTTAAGGACATTTGTCAGAAAGATATTCTCTCATGTATACCAGGGGCTGGCCGATATACATGGTTCAGGACAATGTTAGACATTACTGTGGAGAAGTTAGGAATAGAAGCAGGATCGATTGAGCCTTTTAAATTGATGACGCAAGGGAATCAGTGGGTGGTACATTATATCATAATTTACCATTCCAATGAGACACGGAAAGCAATTTGGATGACGGAAAAATGGGACACTTAACAGCCAGTGATGGATAAAAGACCTTTTTGGTTACTGATGGACTGAGTTCTGTGCTGTTTCTAAGGGACATGAGGAAGCTTTAACAGTGCTGTTACCCCAAGGAAGTACAATGTTTTGGAGGTAGAGGAGCACACGGATATAGCCATTGGGTTACCTTCCTGAGCACCTTCAGCTATAGTTCACCGTAATTGGACTTGAGGAAAGAACTTAGCAACACTGGTCTGTGATATGGATACATTTCCGAGTTGAATTTGGTGCACAATTTAAAATTACAACACATACATACAAATGACTAAGATCGGGGATCAATGTTGGTCAGTACAATTGGTTGGGGGGGGGTGGGTGGGGGGGGGGATAATTGATTAAAAATACAGTTATGTTTCAAATGAAAAGACGGAGTGTAATTGAAAATATGGAAAGATGTGTCATTTGAAACATGCAAGTCTGGCAATACCTGATCTCAGAGAAACATGAGAGAATATAGGGGAAAAAACCCACGAAGGGTTAACAGCAGCTGCCAGGAGAGGATTGTAAAATGCAGATAGCCTTTGTCAAGCACGCTCAGCAAACAAAACACGCAAATCTTTCAAGTCACATGGAACATAGAATATAGAAAATACAGCACAGAACAGGCCCTTCGGCCCACGATGTTGTGCCGAACCTTTGTCCTAGATTAATCATAGACTATCATTGAATTTACAGTGCAGAAGGAGGCCATTCGGCCCCCTGACTCTGCACCGGCTCTCGAAAGAGCACCCTACCCAAACTCAACACCTCCAACCATTCACCAAGGGCTATTTTGGACACGAAGGGCAATTTATCATGGCCAATCCACCTACCCTGCACATCCTTGGACTGTGGGAGGAAACCGGAGCACCTGGAGGGAACCCACGCAGACACGGGGAGGACATGCAGACTCCGCACAGACAGTGACCCAAGCCGGAATCGAACCTGGGACCTTGGAGCTATGAAGCAATTGTGCTATCCACAATGCTACTGTGCTGCCCTTAAGAACAAATAAATCTACACGATATCATTTTACCGTAATCCATGTACCTATCCAATAGCTGCTTGAAGGTCCCTGATGTTTCCGACTCAACTACTTCCACAGGCAGTGCATTCCAAGCCCCCACTACTCTCTGGGTAAAGAACCTACATCCGATATCCCTCCTATATCTTCCACCTTTCACCTTAAATTTATGTCCCCTTGTAATGGTTTGTTCCACCCGGGGAAAAAGCCTCTGACTGTCTACTCTATCTATTCCCCTGATCATCTTATAAACCTCTATAAGTCTCCCCTCACCCTTCTCCGTTCCAATGAGAAAAGGCCTAGCACCCTCAACCTTTCCTCGTAAGACCTACTCTCCATTCCAGGTAACATCCTGGTAAATCTTCTTTGCACCTTTTCCAAAGCTTCCACATCCTCCCTAAAATGAGGTGACCAGAACTGTACACAGTACTCCAAATGTGGCCTTACCAAAGTTTTCGAGTGAATTTTTGTATAAAGCTAAACACAATATTTCACACCTTCATTGAAGTTAAGTAAGCAGCTGGAAAGGAAAGGATGAGGTTCAGTTGAATTATTTGACACTTCGAGGAGTGACAGTCTGCTAACACCAGGTGAATATGGGAAGCTGGAGATAACATGTTTACGAGAACAAAAATTAGACCCAAATCAAAGTCAAAATTATGAGCTGGGGACACAAATTGATAAGAATAAAACTAGAGAAATGACAGGAACCAAAATTCACACCCCTTTTGAAATCAAAGCATTTTTGAACATCACAAAGGAAACAATATAATCAGAGATCCATGAGATGAGGGCATGCTCAAAATGCATACTTAATCGTGTTAGAAAAAATCAGATTAAAGATACCTTTTACAATCCAGGTGAAATAAACGTTACTTTACAATAAAGTCATAAAAATTAATAACTAGTTAAAAAAAATATAAAGGCTAAGAGGCAGAGAAGGAGAGAAGGAATAAGAGTCAGCTCAGAGGCAGTTCTCATAGCTCGGTACATGGGGACGACAAGCCATAACAACCGAGCTAACCAGCGAATACATTTAAAGAACACCAGACTTTAAAGAAGATTGATTGTCAAGGTGGGCCTGAAGGTCCCTTCAACCAACCAGGAGTGTCCAGAATAAAGATCGTTTTACCTTTCTGTACAGACAGTGATTGCAGCTTTTAAAAGAAAAAGTATAATAATAAAATAACTTAAACGTTTTAATTTGAAACAGTGGTTATTCATAAGCTTACTTTACTTACTTCGCAACGCAGGGCCCAGGACATCGATGCTACTAAGTGATAAGTAGGTAAAATTCTTCTATGAAGATATGGGTTATACCGGGAGATAACTTGAAAATATAGTTTGCCCTGAATAGCACCCATCTAAGTCTGCATAGGAGTCAGGAAGTGAGAATCCCTGTTCACCATTTAGAATGTCGGCCCTTTTTGGTATAGGGGGACTTCTAAGAATAGTGGTGAGTTTTCAACAACAATTGAGAGTGAAATACAGAAGGAGACACACAGAGAAAGATCAAGATAGAATGTGAGACGGGGAGAGAGATGCAGAGCGAGAGAGAGATTCAGAGAGACACATAGTGAGTTACAGAGATAGATATAAATGCAGAGAGACACAGAGGGGGATAAAGACCTGGAGATACAGGGAGCGAGATACAGAGTGAAAGAGCTGCAGTGATAAAATACAGAGAGAGGCAGGTACAGAGAGGGAGAGAAAGATATAGAGAGAGAGACATACAGTCATAAAGATACAGGAGAGGGAAGTACAGAGTGATGCAGAAAGAGTGATACGGAGAGAGAGAGATACAGAGAGAGATACAGAGAGAGATAAGTAAAGAGAGAGAGATACAGAGAGACAGCGAGTGATGTTGATAGAGATACACAGAGATAAATACACACACAGAGATAATGAGAGAGAGATACACGGTGGGAGAGACTGAGCGAGAGATACAAAGAGAGAGAGAGATGGAGACACAGAGAAAAATACAGGGAGAGGGATACAGAGAGAGTGATACAGA
This sequence comes from Scyliorhinus torazame, assembly GCF_047496885.1. Lineage (NCBI taxonomy): Eukaryota > Metazoa > Chordata > Chondrichthyes > Carcharhiniformes > Scyliorhinidae > Scyliorhinus > Scyliorhinus torazame. The sequence goes on from NC_092729.1 coordinate 33,325,330, forward strand.
AAGAGAGAGATATAGAGAGCGCGAGCTACAACGATTGATGCATTGAGAGAGAAATACAGAGGGAGATACAGAGCGATACAGAGCGAGAGCTAAAGAGATAGAGAGATATAGTCATAAAGATACAGAGAGTGAGAAGTATAGAGAGATGCAAAATGTGATACAAAGAGAGATATAGAGAGAGAGATTTAGGGAGAGAGACACATAGAGAGCTACAGAGTTATATAGAAATGCAGAGAGACACAGAGAGGGATACAGAAATGGAGATACAGGGAGCGAGACACAGAGAGAGAGCTGCAGTGATAGAAATACAGAAAGAAAGAGATACAGAAAGGGAGAGAGAGAAATACAGAGAGAGAGAAAAAACAGAGAGAAACAGAGCGAAGATATGATGATAGAGATATACAGTCATAAAGATAGAGACAGAGAGAGGGAGAGAGAGGGATAATTATAGAGAGATACACAGAGTGTCGCATTGCGAGAGAGACAGAGAGATCGATACAGAGATACAGAGCCAGAGAAACAGAGAGAGATACAGAGGGACACAGAGGTACAGAGAGAAAGAGAGAGAGATACGGAGAGAGACAGCAATAGATGCAAAGCGAGAGATAATGAGTGAGATACAGAGAGAGAGAGACAGAGAGTCACATAGAGGCAGTTGCAGAGCAAGAGATACAGAGATAATGCGTGACGAAGAGATAGATATAGAGAGCGCTATACATAGAGAGTATTACAGAGAGGGTGTTACAGAGGGGAAGAGATTCAGAGGGAGACACAGAGAGATGCAGAGAGAAGTAGATAGCGAGAGATGCAGGGGGGAGGCAGAGAGAGATACAGAGGGAGGGATTCAGAGATTGTGATACAGGGAGAGAGATGCAGAAAGAGAGCTACGATAGAGAAACAGCTAGAGGGAGGTACAGAAGGAGAGGGACACACAGGAAGAGATATAGATTGAGAGCGAGATACAGAGAGATTGGATTGGATTGGCTTTTGGTTGTATTGTGTTTACTGTCACGTGTACCGAGGTACAGTGAAAAGTATTTTTCTGCGAACAGCTCAACTGATCATTAAGTACATGAAAAGAAGAGAAAAATGATACAGAGACAGACAGAGAGAGAGAGATACAATCATAGAGATGCAGAGAGGCAGAGGTAGAGAGTGATGCAGAGGGTATGATACGGGGCAGTGAGATACAGTCATTGAGATGCAGAGAGAGAGAGGTAGAGAGAACCGCAGAGGGAATGCCACGGAGAGAGATACAGAGAGAAAGAGAGAGAGGGGTAGAGAGAGAAACGGAGAGAGAGTGAGATGAGAGAGAGACAGTGAGAGATGCAGAGATGGATAATCAGACAGAGGTACAGAGAGAGAGAGAGACAGAGAGAGATAAAGAGAGAGATATACAGAGAGAGATTCATAGAGAGATAAAAATACAGACAGTCAGAGAGGGAGACAGAGAGAGATACTGGGAGAGAGATACAGAGGGAGGGAGATATATAGAGAGATACAGGGACAGAAACAGGGACAGAAAGACAGAGAGAGATGCAGAGACAGATACAGAGAGAGGTACAGAGAGAGATACAGGGACAGATGCAGTCAGAAAGACAGAGAGAGATACAGAGACGGATACAGACACACAGAGAGATATAGAGAGAGATGCAGAGACAGATACAGAGAGATATATAGAGAGATACATAAAGAGAGATGTACAGAGCGAGAGATTCAGAGACAGATACAGAGACAGATACAGAGAGAGGGGGAGAGATAGAGACAGAAACGCAGGCGCTGGTGCTTCTGGTCACGCATAACACCATTTCCTCCACACGAATTTTTCAATCGCGCCCTCTGTTCTGATCTCTAGAAATGTCCTCACGACTAACATTATACTGACTGCTCTATCACGACAGGGATCATCTCTCTCTCCTTTTATATAGAGGATGGGACATTGATAACCCTCCATTCCACTGGAATCACTCAGATATTAAAGGAGGATTGAATATCACGGTCAATGTCTCCACTATTTCCAGCACTCCATCCCTCAGTCACTCTCACACAGCCAATCTGGAACCGGTTACTCTCCCACTTGTTTATGATATAATAAGTGTTGGATTGAAAGGGGTTAACTGACCCTGTTTGTTCAGTGACTGTGATTAATGTCAGTCTCCATAGATTATAATTGTATCACGGGAGGGATTCCCTCTTCTATTAATAAGGGATTCCCAACAATGAGTGAACACACTGTCAGCGGGAGCATCAACTCCAACACAAACAGCGATCAGCGGATCCAAGGAGGGTCAGAGGACGGATCAGAATCTCCGAACAATCCATTGGAACGTTACAATAATGGATCAGAATCAGAGAGCAATCAATCGGAATGTTACAACAATCGACAGGAGTTTATCCTCTGGTCTTTATTGGATTTCTCGAGGTAATTTATCATGGCAGATCCTCGCCGTATTCTGGATAATACAAGCGGGTTATTATCCCCTCTTGGCTATTGTTGGTGTCCCTGGTAAGTCCTGTTATTTCTTGTATAAACCACTTTAAGTGTGCTATTGTTTTGGTCATTTACGTCTTGAAAAGATTTAATTCATTTTCTTCAGCTCCAGTCACTAATGTCAGTCCCTGTCCAGTGTCTCCACCCCGTCCTCTGGTTGATATCGGAGGCTGTTCACAATCTCCCCACTCCCTTTGACACTGAAATTATTTATATCCAGATGTTCTCCATATTCCCAATCCTGCCCACTTGCCATCATCACATTTAAGCTGCAAAATAAACCATCAACTGTGCCTTTGTTAAATTCATACACGACTATTCCGATTAATTCTAGTCACCCAATTCATGCTCTTAATGAAGCACAGATCATCAACAACTCTGCTGGCCAGATCATAACTCTGACCCAATCCCAGCCACCTAACATTCCTGTGCTCACTGATCCACATTGGTTCCCAGTCTGACCGCATCTCAATATCAATATTCTAGGGCCTTTTCACAGGAACTCCATTGAAGCCTACTTGTGACAGTAAGCGATTATTATCATCATTATTATTACATTCTCATTCTGTGATTCAATTTGTCCAAAGTCCTACCCGTCATTTTACACCATTTCCATCTCCATTTCCAATCAATGTCGGAATGAGTTAATTTTCAATACTGGTCCAGTTCTGTTACTGGAATTTAGTGGAGGTGGTTTGGATGAGTTTCTGGAGCTCCTGTTATGAGCTGCTGCGTACATTCAGGGAGGAAATATCATTTGGCGACCCAGTTCTGGACGCGTTCTGGGGACTGTAGTTACTGTGAAGGTGGGTCGGGAATATAACCGACAAATGGAGGAAGAGGCTACAGAGAGGAGACGCTCCCAGGCCACCCCGCTTTTTCTCCATTGGTCGTCGTTCGTGCGCTCACACACGAAAAGCCCCGAGCTGGTCACGTCGACCGCAAGTGATCACCCATGAAATGGGCATGACTGTCACATTCCTCTCCCTACCGTCCCTCAGTAACATTTATACAATATGAGTCATTTACAGTCAACTATGTACAAGATAAGGTTGCTGCATTACAAAGGGGCAGTTAAGACAGTCCTTCATAGGGACTTCTGAGCTTCTGAGGCAGGAGCATCTGAGGTGCGGTCCATCTTCTGAATCCCACAAACGGCTCCTTCACCAACCAAATAGTATTAGTATTGTGGCCAGCAGCAGGATGTTGCCTCCAGGATTCGACCACCTACTTCTGGGGCGTGTGAGTGCGTGCGTATGTGTGAGTGTGTGGGTAACATGAGGGCGTATCTGTGTGAGTATGTGGGTATGTGTGAGGGTGTGTCTGTGTGTGTGCTTGTGTGGGTATGGGTATGTGTGTGGGTGTGCCTGTGTGAGTATTTGTGTGAGTGTGTGTGAGGGTGGGTGTATGTGAGTGTGTTTGTATGTGTGAGGGTGTGTCTGTGTGAGTGTGTATGTGTGAGGCTGTGCCTGTGTGAGTGTTTGTGCCGGTATGTGTGTTTGTGCGTGTGCTTGAGTGGGGAATGCGTTTATGTGTGTGTAGGTGTGTGGGTAAATCCATGTGTGTTTGTGGATGATTGTGTGGCTGAGTGTGCATATGGGTTTGTGTGAGAGGGCGTTGTGTGTACGTGTCTGGGCATGTTTGAGTGTGTGTGTGTCAGTGTCGAAGTGTGTCGTGTGTGGGTATCTGTCTGGGAGTGACTGTGTGCGTGTTTGTGCATGTGCTGGTGTGTGTTTGTTTTAGTGTGTTTGTGGGTGAGTGTGTGTTTATGTGTATGCATATGGGTGTGTATGTGTATTTGGTATGGGTGTGCGACAGTGTTTGTTCTGTGATTACGCGTGTGTGTGTCGCTCTGTATGTGGGGGTATGTGTGTGTGTGTGTGTGCATGAGTGTTTGTAGGTGTATGCGCACGGTTTTGTATAAAGAACAAAGAACAAAGAAAATTACAGCACAGGAACAGGCCCTTCGGCCCTACCAGCCTGCGCCGATCCAGATCCTTTATCTAAACCTGTCTTCTATTTTGCAAGGATTTGCTTCCCTCTGTTACCCGCCCGTTCATATATCTGTCCAGATGCATCTTAAATGATGCTATGGTGCCCGCCTCTACCACCTCTGCTGGCAAAGTGTTCCAGGCACCCACCACCTTCTGCGTAAAAAACTTTCCACGCACACCTCCCTTAAACTTTCCCCCTCTCACCTTGAAATCGTGACCCTCTTGTAATTGACACCCCCACTCTTGGAAAAAGCGTGTTGCTATCCAGCCTGTCCATCCCTCTCATAATTTTGTCGATCTCAATCAAGCCTCCCCTGAACCACCGTCTTTTCAACGAAGACAATCCTAATCTACTCAACCTTTCTTCATAGCTAGCACCCTCCATACCAAGCACCATCCTGGTGAACCTCCTCTGCACCCTCTCTAAAGCTTCCACATCATTCTGGTAATGTGGCGACCGCAACTGCACGCAGTATTCCAAATGTGGCCGAACCAAAGTCCTATACAACTGTAACATGACCTGCCGGCTCCTGTACTCAATACCCCGTCCGATGAAGGCAAGCATGCTGTATGCCTTCTTGACCACTCTATCAACCTGCGTTGCCACCTTCAGGGTACAATGGACTTGAACTCCCAGATCTTTCTGTACATCAATTTTGCCCAGGACTCTTTCATTGACCGCATAGTCCGCTCTTGAATTCGATCTTCCAAAATGCATCACCTCGCATTTGCCTGGATTGAACTCCATCTGCCATTTCTCTGCCCAACTCTCCAATCTATCTATATTTTGCTGTATTCTCTGACAGTCCTCGTCGCTATCTGCATCTCCACCAATCTTAGTATCATCTGAAAACTTGCTAATCAGACCACCTATACCTTCGTCCAGATCATTTATGTATATCTCAAACAACAGTGGACGAAGCACGGATTCCTGTGGAACACCACTAGTCATCTTTCTCTATTTTGAGCCACACCCTTCCACCACTATTTTCTGTCTCCTGTTGCCCAGCCATTTCTTTATCCATCTAGCTAGTACACCATGAATCCCATAATTACTTCACTTTTCCCATCAACCTGCCATGGGAAACTTTATCAAACGGCTCACTGAAGTCCATGTATATGACATCTACAGCCCTTCCCTCATCAATTAACTTTGTCGCTTCCTCAAAGAATTCTATTGCATTTTTAAGACATGACCTTCCCTGCACAAAACTATGCTGCCTAATACTGATAAGACTATTTTCTTCTAAATGTGAATAGATCCTATCCCTCAGTATCTTCTCCAACAGTTTGCCTACCACTGACGTCAAGCCCACAGGTCTGTAATTCACTGGATTAGCCCTGCTACCATTCTTAAACAAAGGGATAACATTAGCAATTCTCTAGTCCTCCGGGACCTCACCCGTGCTCAAGGATGCTGCAAAGATTATCTGTTAAGGCCCCAGCAATTTCGTCCCTCGCTTGCCTCAGTGACCTGGGATAGATCCCATCCGGACCTGGGGACTTATCCACCTTAATGCCTTTTAAAATACCCAAAACTTACCGCTTCCTTATGCCGACTTGACCTAGAGTACTTAAAGATCCATCCATAGCCTCAACATCCGTCATGTGCCTCTCCTTGATGAATACCGATGCTAAGTACTCATTAAGAATTTCGCCCATTTGCTCTGACTCCACGCATAAATTCCCTGTTTTGTCTTTGAGTGGGCCAATCCTTTCTCTAGTTATCCTCTTGCTCCTTATATACGAATAAAATACTTTGGGGTTTTCCTTAACCCTGTTAGCCAATGATATTTCATGACCTCTTTTAGTCCTCTTTATTGCGCGTTTGAGATTTGTCATTTGATATTCCTCCAAAGCTTCATCAGTTTTAAGTCCGTTTATAAGTGCTTGCCAATATGTGGGGGAGAGAGTGTGAGAGTATTTGTGTTTGTGTGGGGGTGTTGTGCGTGTCGGGGTGTGTTTGTGAGTGTGTTCGTGAGTGTGTGTTTCTGCATGTATGTGTCTGTGAGCGACGGTGTGTGTATGTGTTTCTGTGTGAGGCAGTGTGTGTGAGCGTGCGCATATGTGGGTGTGCGCGCGCGTGTGTGCTTGGGCGCGTGCCTGTGCACGTGGTTCTTGTGAGGGTGTGGATGTGTTGGTGTGTGTTCTTTGGTATGATGGTGTGTGTGTGTCTGTGTGTAGGTGCGAGGATTTCTGCGTGTGTTGGTGTGTGAGGTTGTATGTTTCGGGTGTTTTTGTGGTTAAGTATGGGGAATGTGTTTGTGGGTAAGAGCGGGTATACGTGCGTGTATGATGATGTATGTGTGTGAGAATGCGTGTGTGAGGATGTGTGTGTGGTTATCTGTGGGTATGTGGAAGTAAGTGCGTGCCTGCGAGTGCGTATGAGTGTGGTTGTATGGATCCGTTTGTGGTGAGGTCTCTGTGGGGGAATGTGTTTTCGGATACGGGTTTGTGTGTGCGGGTGTGTAAGCGTGTGTTTGTGTGTATGAGTGAGTGTGTGTAAGGGTGAAGTGTGTGTGGTTGTGTGTGTATTAGTATCTTGTGAGTGCCTGTGGGCGTGTGTATTAGCCCGTCAGTGTCTTTATGAGTGTGTGTATTAGTGTCTCTGTGTGCTTCGGTCAATGTGTCTATTAGTGTCTGTATTATTAATATCTTGTGAGTGCCTGTGAGCGTGTGTATTAGTCCCTCAGTGTGTTTATGAATGTGTGTATTAGTGTCTGTATGTGTGAGGGAATGTGTTTATTACTGTCTGTGTGGCTACGAGTGCGTGTATTAATGGGTATGTGTGTCTGTGAGTGTGTGTTAGTGTGTCTAGCTGTGTGTCTGTGAGTGTGTGTATTAGTGATTCCGGATATGCGAGTGTGTTTATTAGTGTCTGTGTGTTTCTGTGACGGTGTATCAGTATCTCGCTGTTTGTGTGAGGGTGTGTATTAATTTATGTGTGTGTGAGAGTGTGTGTATTAGTGTCTCTGTGTGTCTTTGAGTGCATGTATTAGATTCTGTATGTGAGTGTGTGTATTAGTGTCTGTGTGTGTTAGAGTGTCTGTATTAGTGCCTATGTCTATCTGCGAGTGTGTGTATCAGATTGTGTATAGCATTATCTGTGACTGTGAGCGTCTTTTAGTATCTCTGTGTATTTCTATCAGTATGTATTCATGTCTCTGTGTGTCTGTGAGTGTGTATTAGGATCTCTTTGAGTGCCTGGGAGCGTGTGTGAGTGCCTATGTGTGTTTATGAATGTGTGTATTTGTATCTGTGTTTGTGAATTAGTGTCTCTGTGTGTCTGTGCGTGTGTGTATTAGCGTCCCTGTGTGTCTGTGAGTGTGCGTATTAGTGTCTTTGTGGATGTCAGTGAGTGTGTGTATTAATGTCTCTGTGTGTCTCCGAGTCTGTGTATTTGTATCTTTGTGCATGTTTGTGTGTGTGTATTAGTATCTTGTGAGTGCCTTTGAGCGTGTGTATTAGTGCCGCTGTGTGTTCATGAGTGTGTGTATTAGTGTCTCTGTGTGCATCGGTCAGTGTGTGTATCAGTGTCTTTATGTGTGAGGGAATGTGTTTATTAATGTCTGTATTAGTGTCTGTGTGTGCGCGTGTTAATCAGTGTCTCCGTGTCTATGTGAGTGTGTGTTAGTGTGTCTAGCTGTGTGTCTGTGAGTGTGTATATTAGTAACTCCGTATATGCGAGTGTGTTTATTAGTGATTGTGTGTTTCTGTGTCTGTCTATCAGTATCTCTCTGCTTGTGTGAGCGTGCGTATTAAAATCTGTGTGTGAGAGAGTGTGTGTATTAGTGTTTATGTGTGTCTTTGAGTGTGTGTATCAGATTCTGTGTGTGTGAGCGTGTGTATTGGTGTCTGTGTGTGTTCGAGTGTCTGTATTAGTGCCTATGTGTCTCTGCGAGTGTGTGTATCAGTATCTGTGTGTGTTTGTGAGTGTGTGTATTAATGTCTGTGTGTGTGAGTGTGTGTATTAGTGTCTCTGTGCTTGTGGGTGTGAGTATTGGTGCCTCTGTGTGTGTCTACGAGTGTGTCTATTAGGGTCTCTCTATTTGTCTGTGAGTGTGCTTATTCGTGCCCCTGTGTCTGTCAGTATGTGTATTAGTGTTTCTGTGCGTCTGTGAGTGTGTATTAGTGCCTGTGTGTCTGTGAGTGTGTGTATTAGTGTCAGTGTGTGTGAGTGTGTACATCTGGTTCTGTCTGGCTGTGACTGTGTATTAGTTTCTCTGCGCGGGTCTCTGTGTGTGTCTCTGTGTCTCTGAGTATCTGTGAGTGCGTGTGTTTTAGTGTCTCTATGTCGCTGTGAGTATGTGTATTCTCAGTGTGTCTGTGAGGGTGTGTATTCGTGTCTGTGTATGTGGGTGGGTGTATTAGTGCCTCTGTGTGTCTGTATGAATATGTGTACTAGTGTCTGAGTCTGTGTCTGTGAGTATGTATTAATGTCTGTGTGTGCCTGTGAGTGTGTATTAGTGTCTGTATGTGTGAGTGTGTTTATTATTTTCCGTTTATCTGTGAGTATGTGTATTAGCGTCTCTGTGTGCCTGTGAGGGTGTGTATTAGTGTATGTGTCTGTCGGTGGGTGTATTAGTGCCTCTCTGTATCTGTATGAATAGTGCATTAGTGTCTGAGTGTGTGCCTGTGAGTATGTATTAGTGCCTCTGTGTGTCATTGCGTGGGCGTATTAGTGTCTCTCTGCGTCTGGAGTGTGTATTTGTGTCTGTGTGTGCGCGTGCATATCAGTGTCTCCGTGTCTCTGTGAGTCTGTGAAATTATGTCCTGCTGTGTGTCTATGAGTGTGTATTAGTGTCTCTCTGCGTGTGAGTGTGTTGATTAGTGCCCGTGTCTGTCTGTGAATGTGTGTATTCGTCTCTGTATCTTTCTGTGACTGCGTGCATAAGTGTCTGTGTGTGTGCGTGAGCGTGCATATTAGTTTGTGTGTGTGTGAGAGAGAGTGTATTAGTGTCTCTGTGTGTCTTTGAGTGTGTGTATTGGAGTCTGTGTGTGAGAGGGTGTTTTAGTGTCTCTGTGTGTGTGAGAGTGTGCATTAGTGCCTCTGTGTGTCTATCAGTATCTCTGTGTTTGTGAGTGTGTGTATTAATGTCTCTGAGCGTGTGTCTGTGAGTGTGTGTATTAGAGTATTTGTATCTGTGATTGTGTGTATCACTGTCACTGTGTGTGTAAGTGTGTGTATTAGCGTCTGTGTGTTTCTGTGATGTGTGGCTTAGTGTCTTGTTGTTTCTGTGAGTGTGTATTACTGTCTCCATTGGCCTGCGAATGTGTGTTTTAGTGGCTCTGTGTCCGTGTGTTTATTAATGCCTTTGTGTGTCTGTGAGTGTGTACTCATGTCTCTGTGTGTCTGTGAGTGTGTATTAGAATCTTTGTGTCTGTGAGTGAGTGTATTCGTGTCTCTGTGTGTCAGTGAGTTTGTGTATTAGTATCTGTGTGTGTGAGTGTTTATTAGTGTCGATGTGTGTCTGTGACTGTGTGCATTAGTGTCTCTGTGCGTCTGTGAGTGCGTGTATTAGTATCTCTGTGTGTGTTTGTGGGTGTGTATTATAATCTCTGCGAGTGCCTGTGAGCGTCCGTAAGTGCCTCTGTGTGTTTATGAGTGTGCGTATTTGCGTGAGTGTGTGTGAATTAGTGCCTCTGTGTGTCTGTGAGTGTGTGTATTAGTGTCTTTCTGGTTGTGAGTGTGTGTATGAGAGTCTGTGTGTATGTATGTGAGTTTGTATATTAGTGTCTATGTGTGTCTGTGAGTGTTTATGAGTGCCTCTGTCTGTCTGTGAGTGCGTGTATTGTTGGCTGTGTGTGTTTGTGGATGTATTAGTGACTCTGAGTGTCTGTCTGAGTGTGTCTATTAATGCATTTGTGTGTGTCTTTGTGTTTCTGTGTGCCTGTGAGTGTGTGTATTAGCTTTTCTGTGTGTGTATTAGTGCCTCTGTGTATGAGTGCGTGGGCATATTAGTGGATCTGTGTGACTGCGAGTATGTATTATGTATGTGTGTGCGTGTGTATATAGGTGTCTCTGTGAATGTGTGTAATTGTATCTATCTGTGTGTCTGTGAGTATTTGTATTAGTGTCTCTGTGTGCCTGTGACTGGGTGTATTAGTGTCGCTTTGTGTGTGTGTAAATGTGTGTATTAGTTGCTGTGTGTGTGTGCATTAGTGTCTCTTTGTGCCTTTGACTGTGTGTATTAGAGTCTGTGTGGTGAGTGTGTGTTTGTGTCTCTGTGTGCGTATGTCTGTGTGTGCATTAGTGCCAGTGTGTGTGCGCGAGTGTCTGTATTTGTGTCTCTCTGTGTCTGAGAGTGTGTATTAGTTTCTCTGTGAGTGTGTGTATCAGTGTGTCTGTGTGTGTCTGGAGCGTTTGTGTTAATGTATCTGTGTACCAGTGGGAGTGTGTATTAGTGTCTCTGTGAGTGTCAGTGAGTGTGTATCAGTGTCTATCTGTGTCTGTGAATGTGTGTATTCGTACGTATCTGTGTCTGTGAGTGTCTGAATTAGTGCCTCTGCGTTTCCGTGGGGTATGTGGGAACAAGCGGTCCTAGATCTGGTCCTGTGTAATGAGGCAGGATTGATTAATGATCTCATAGTTCGGGGCCCTCTTGGAAAGAGCGACCACAATATGGTGGAATTTAAAATACAGTTGGAGGATGACAAGGTAAAATCAAACACTAGTGTTTTGTGCTTAAACAAAGGCGATTACAATGGGATGAGAGAAGAACTAGCTAAGGTAGACTGGGAGCAAAGACTTCATGGTGAAGCAGTTGCGGAATAGTGGAGAACCTTCCGAGCGATCTTTCACAGTGTTCAGAAAAGGTTCATACCGACAAAAAAGAAAGACGGTAGAAAGGGGAAAAATCGACCGTGGATATCTAAGGAGGTGAGGGAGAGTATCAAATTGAAGGAAAAAACATGCAAAGTGGCAAAAATTAGTGGGAGACGAGAGGACTGGGAAGTCTTTAGGGGACAACAGAAAGCTACTAAAAAAGCCATAAAGAAGAGTAAGGTAGACTATGAAAGTAAACTGGCTCAGAACATAAAAGCAGAGAGTAAAAGCTTCTACAAATATATAAGACAAAAAAGAGTGGCTAAGATAAATATTGGTCCTTTGGAAGATGAGAAGGGAGAATTAATAATAGGAGATGGGGAAATGGCGGAGGAGCTGAACAGGTTTTTTGGGTCAGTCTTCACAGTGGAGGACACAAATAACATGCTAGTGACTGATGAAAATAAGGATATGATAGGTGAGGTCCTTGAGATGATTGTAATCACTAAGGAGGCAGTATTGGGCAAGCTAATGGGGTTAAAGGTAGACAAGTCTCCTGGCCCTGATGGGATGCATCCCAGAGTGTTAAAAGAGATGGCTAGGGAAATTGTAAACGCACAAGTGATAATTTATCGAAATTCACTAGACTCTGGGGTGGTCCCAGAGGATTGGAAAGTAGCAAACGTGACACCACTGTTTAAAAAAGGAGGTCGGCAGAAAGCGGGTAATTATAGGCCAGTAAGCTTAACTTCGGTTGTAGGGAAAATGCTGGAATCTTTCATTAAGGAGGAAATAGCGGGGCACCTGGAGGGAAATTGTCCCATTGGACAGACGCAGCATGGGTTCACAAAGGGTAGATCGTGTCTGATTAATTTGGTAGAATTTTCTGAGGACGTTACCAGTGCAGTAGATAACGGGAGAGGGGGGGGGGGGGCAATGGATGTGGTATATCTGGATTTCCAGAAAGCTTTTGACAAGGTGCCACACATAAGGTTGATGCATAAACTAAAGATGCATGGCATTGAGGGTAACGTGGTAGCATGGGTAGAGGATTGGTTAACTAACAGAAAGCAGAGAGTGGGGATAAATGGGTGTTTCTCTGGTTGGCAACCTGTAACTAGTGGGGTCCCTCAAGGATCAGTGTTCGGCCCGCAGTTGTTCACAATTTACATGGACGATTTGGCGTTGTGGACCAAGTGCAATGTGTCAAAGTTTGCAGACGACACGAAGATGAGTGGTAAAGCAAAAAGGGCAGAGGATACCGGAAGTCTGCAGAAGGATTTGGATAGGTTAGGTGAATGGGCTAGGGTCTGGCAGATGGAATTCAATGTTGCCAAGTGTGAGGCTATCCATTTTGGGAGAAATAACAGCAGAATGGATTATTATTTAAACGGTAAGATGTTAAAACATGCTGCCGTGCAGAGGGACCTGGAGGTGCTGGTGCACGAGTCTCAAAAAGTTGGTGTGCAGGTGCAACAGGTGATTAAGAAGGCTAATCGAGTTTTGTGTTTCATTCCTAGAGGGTTGGAATTCAAGACTAGTGAGGTTATGCTGCAATTAATTGTATAGGGTGTTGGTGAGGCCGCATCAGGAGTATTGTGTTCAGTTTTGGCCTCCTTACCTGAGAAAGGACATATTGGCACTGGAGGGAGTGCAGAGGAGATTCACTAGGTTGATCCCAGAGTTGAGGGGATTAGATTATGACGAGAGGTTGAGTCGACTGGGACCGGAGTCATTGGAGTTTAGAAGGATGCGGGGGGGGGGGGGGGGGGGGGATCTTATTGAGATATATAAAATTATGAAGGGAATAGATAGGATAGATGCAGGCAGGTTGTTTCCACTGGTCGGGGAAAGCAGAACTAGGGGGCATAGCCTCAAAATAAAGGGAGGTAGATTTAGGACGGAGTGTAGGAGGAACTTCTTCACCCAAAGGGTTGTGAATCTCTGGAAATCCTTGCCCAGTGAAGCAGTTGAGGCTCCTTCTTTAAACGTTTTTAAGGAAAAGATAGATACCTTTCTAAAGAATAAAGGAATTCGGGGATATGGTGTACGGGCCGGAGAGTGGAGCTGAGTCCACAAAGATCAGCCATGATCTCATTAAATGGCGGAGCAGGCTCGAGGGGTCAGATGGCCTACTCCTGTTCCTAGTTCTTATGTTCTTATGTTCTTATGTCTATGTGTGCGTCGGTCAGTGTGTGTATTGGTGTCTTTATGTGTGAGGGAACGTATTTATTAGTGTCTGTGTGTCTGTGAGTGCGTGTATTGGTGTCTGTGTGTGCGTGTGTTTATCAGTGTATCCGTGTATATGTGAGTTGTATGTGTGTGTGTCTAGCTGTGTGTCTGTGAGTGTGTGTATTACTGACTCCATATATGCGAGTATGTTTTTTTAGTGTTTGTGTGTTTCTGTGACTGTGTATCAGTATCTCTCTGCTTGTGTGAGCGTGTGTAATAAATCCTGTGTCTGAGAGAGTGTGTGCATTAGTGTCTCTGTGTGTCTTTGCGTGTGTGTATCCGATTCTGTGTGTGTGAGTGTGTGTATTGGTGTCTGTGTGTGTTCGAGTGTCTGTATTAGGGCCTATGTGTCACTGCGAGTGTGTATCAGTATCTGTGTTTGTTTGTGAATGTGTGTAGTAATGTCTGCGTGTGTGTGTGTCTGTGAGTGTGTGTATTAGTGTATCCCTGTGCCTTTCTGACTGCGTTTATTAGTGCCTGTGAGTGAGCCTGTGAGTGTGTGTATCAGAGTCACTATGTGTGTGATTGTGTATATCATTGTCTGTCTGTGAGTATTTGTTAATGTCTCTGTGTGTTTCTGTCAGTATGTATTGATGTCTATCTGAGTCTGTGTGTGAGTGTATTAGTGTCTCTGTGCTTGTGGGTGTGAGTATTGGTGCCTCTGTGTGTGTCTACGAGTGTGTCTATTAGGGTATCTCTGTTTGTCTGTGAGTGTGCTTATTCGTGCCCCTGTGTCTGTCAGTGTGTGTATTAGTGTTTCTGTGCGTCTGTGAGTGTGTGTATTAATGTCTGTGTGTATGTCAGTGAGTTTGTCTATTAGTATCTCTATGTGACTGTGAGTGTGTGTATGAGTATCTCTGTGTGTGTTTGTGTGTGTGTATTAGAATCTCTTTGAGTGCCTGGGAGCGCGTGTGAGTGCCTCTGTCTGTTTATGAATGTGTGTCTTTGTGTCTGTGTGTGCGTGAATTAGTGTCTCTGTGTGTCTGTGAGTGTGTGTATTAATGTCTGTGTTTGTCTGTGACTGTGCGAATTAGTGTCTCTGTGTGTCTGTGAGTGTGTGTATTAGTGTCTCTGTGCTTGTGAGTGTGTGTATTAGTGTCTGTTTGTGTGTCTGCGAGTGTGTCTATTAGGGTCTCTCTGATTGTCTGTGAGTGTTTGTATTAGTGTCCCTGTGTGTGTCTGTGAGTGTGGGTGTTAGTGCCTGTGTGTGTCTGTGAGTTTTTATTTATTCTCTGTGTCTCTGTGAGATTGCATATTAATGTCAGTGTGTGAGTCTGTGGGTGAATGTATTAGTGACGCTGGATGTTTGTATGAGGTTTTTTTTAGTGTCTGTGTGTGTCTGTCTTTGTGTCTCTCTGTGACTTTGCGTGCGTGTATTAGTGTCCCTGAGTGTGTGATTGTGAGTATATGTGTCGGTCAGTGTGTGCATTCGTGTCTGTGCATGTGTGTATTCGTGTCGGTGTGTGTGAGAGAGTGTGATTCTTAGTGCCTGAGAGTGCGTGTATTAGTGTATGTGTGAGTGCATTAGTGTATCTGTGAGTGTGTATTAGTGTCTCTGTGTGTCAGTGCGTGGGGCATTAGTGTCTGTGTGTGCGCGTGCATATACGTGTCTCTGTGTCTCAGTGATTTTGTGTCATTGTGTCAATCTGTGTGTCTGTAGTGTGTGTATTAGTGGCTGTGTAAGTGAGTACGTTTATTAGTGTCTATGTATGTCTGTGACTGTGTGTATTAGTGTATGTGTGGGAGCGTGTACGTCAGTGTATCTGTGACTGTGTGTAATTGTGTCTATCTGTGTGTCTGTGAGCGTGTGTATTAGTATCTGTGTGTGTGAGTGTTTATTAGTGTCGATGTGTGTCTGTGATTGTGTGTATTAGTGACTGTGTGTGTGTGTGTGAATTTGTGTAGTGTATTAGTTTCTGTGTGTGTGAATGTGTGTACTAGTGTCTGTGCGTGTGTGAGTGTGTGTATTAGTTTCTGCATGTGTGTATTAGTGTCTCTGTTTCTGTAAGAGTGTGTGTATTAGTGTCTATCTGTGTCTGCGAATGTGTTCACAGGTATCGGTGTGTGTTTGTGAGTGTTTGTATTAATGTTTTTGTGTGCGTGTCTGTGAGTGTGTGCATTAGTGTCTCTCTGTATGAATGTGACTGCGTGTGTTAGTGTCTGTGTGTCTGTCTGTGAGTGTCTGTTTTAGCATCTGTGTGTGTGAGTGTGTGTATCACTGTCTCTCTGTGTGAATGTGTATTAGTATCTCTGTGTGTCTGCGAATGTGTGTATTAGTTACTCTGTGTGTGAGAGTGTGTATATTCGTGTCTCTGTGTGTCTGTAAGTGCGTAATAGAGTCTTTGTGTGCCTCTGCATGAGTGTATTAGCGTCTGTGAGTTTGTATTAGTGTTTGTGTGTTTTAGTGAATGTGTGTATTCGTGTCTAAGTGTGTCTGTGAGCGTGTTTAATAGTGCCTCTGTATGTTTATCAGTGTGTGTATTTGTAACTGTGTGTTAATTAGTGTATCTGTGTGTCTGTGAGTGTGTGTATTGGAGTCTCTGTGTGTCTGTGAGTGAATTCGTGTTCAATGTGTAGTGAGTGAGGATATTGGAGTCTGTGTGTGAGTGTGTGTTAGTGTCTGTATGTCTGTGAGTTTGTGTACCAGTGTCACTGTGAGTGCAGTTGTGTCTCTGTGAGAGTATGTCTGTGTGTATTAGAGTCAGTGTGTGTGCGAGTGTGTATTCGTGTCTCTATGTGCCCATCAGTATGTTATAGTGTATTTGTCCGTCTGAGTCTGTGTATTAGTGTGCCTGTCTGTCTGTGAGTGTGTGTATTAGTGCTTCTCTGCGTCTGTGAGCATGTGTATCAATGTATTTGTGTGAGTGAGTGTGTGTATTAATTGCTGTGTGTGTGTGTGAGTGCGTATATCAGTGCCTCTCTGTGTCTGTGAGTGTGTGCATTAGTGTCTCTGTGTGAGTCAGTGAGTGTATGTATTAGTTGCTTTGTGTGTTTGTGCATGTGTGTATTAGTGTCTCTGTGTGTCTGTGAGCGTGCGAATTACTGCCTCTGTGTGCCAGTGATTGTGTGTATCCGTGTCTCTGTACTTGTGAGTGTGTGTATTAGTGTCTCCGTGTGCCTGTGAGTGTGTGGATTAGTGCCTCTGCATGTCTGTGAGTGTATTTGTTAGTTTCTTTGTGTGTCAGTGAACGTGTGAATTAGAGACCCTGTGTGTGCCTGTGCGTGTGTGTTAGTGTATCTGTGCTTCTGTCAGTATGTGTATTAGTGCTCTCTGTGAGCGTCTGTATTTGTGCCTCTCTGTGTGCCTGTGAGTGTGTGTTAGTGTATCTGTGTGTCTGTGAGTATGTGTATTAGTGCCTCTCTGTGAGCGTGTGTATGAGTGTCTCTGTGTCTGGTGAGCGTGTTTTAATCTGTGTGTGTGTGTGTGTCAGTGAATGTGTATATTAGTGCCTCTTTGTGTCTGAGTGTGTGAATTCGTGCCTCTATGTGTCTGTGAGTGTGAGTATTTGTGTCTGTGAGCGTGTGTATTGATATCTGTGTGTGTGTGCAATAGTGTCTTTCTGTGTGCCTGTGAGTGTGTGTTTTAGTGTCTGTGTGTGCCTGTGAATGTGTGTACTAATGTCTGTGTGTCAGTGAGTGTGTGTGTATTCTTGACTCTGTGTCTCTGTGAATGTGTGTATTAGTGCCAGTGAGTTTGTGAGTGTGTATTAGTTTGTGTGTGTGAGTGCGTGTGTATTATGTCTGTATGTGTGTATGACGTGTACTCTAGCGGAAAACTGCGTCAAGAGTAATGCCCGACCGCATGACAATAGGTCGGACTTGTTGTACGACGACTTGTATGATGACAATATGGAGGATGATGAAGGTGGTGATGGTTATTACTATAATGACGATGATGACTCGGAAACGAAGAATCATGACCAATGCCAGGCGGAACGGGGTGAACAGCTAATCCCCTTCCCCACCCCACCCCTTCTACGGGCTAACGGCTTTCCCTTGGCTTTGAGACGAAGCCCACACTGTGAAAGTTATCCTCCTTCCCTCCTTATCGCCCAGTAAATGTACATGGAGTCTGAGTGGTATGCACACTGCTCTTCCAGAATAAAGTGTTTGCTACTGGGAGGGGGAGTGGAGGGAGTTGGTTTGTGGGTGGGGGTGGGGGTTGGAAGGGGAGAGGGAATTGTTAGTGGGGTGGGAATGGCTGGTTTGTACTCTTGTCTTTGTATGTAATGCCGTGTCATTGTTTTTATAACCTGATGGGGAAACATTCAATGGGGTTGTGCTGTATCGCTCCATGTATTTGCTGATAACGATTTGCCTCTGCTGATGCATTCCAACTGATAGTCTGCCCCTTTCTTCCCGACGTGTGTCTCGGGGAATGGAGGAGGTTGGGCGAGTGACGCTGCATTCCCTTCGGCAGGCAGCTTTCAGTTCTGCTCCTGTTTCTGAATGTGCCTCTGAGTAATTCCTAACCGGATTGTTTTCTAGGTTCGATTGCAGTCGTGTCTCTCTGCCTCCGAGTAAACTCAGCAATTCTGGATTTGTCACTGGGATGGGGAGGCTGATTTGTGGGACACTCAATTGGGAATAGAAGGATACGGACCCAGGAAGTGTAGAAGATTGTAGTTTAGTCGGGCAGTATGGTCGGCATGGGCTTGGAGGGCCGAAGGGCCTGTTCCTGTGCTGTACATTTCTTTGTTCTTTGTTCTTTCCAGGGTGAATATGCACACTCGACCTAAATGCTCGTGTCACACCGTTTGCTGCTGTAGTGAGGCCTTTGGTTCCATGAGGAAGTTCGATGAAATAAAAGGATTTCGGCTATGCAGACTTTTCAATTTAAAATTGTTTTAGTGATTCATCCCCACCTCCAAAGATGTGCAGGTTAGGTGGATTGGCCATGCTAAACTGCCCTTCGTTTCCAAAATGTTTAGGTGGGGTTATTGGGTTACTGGGATAGGGTGAGGGCGTGGGCATAAATGGAGTGTTTTTTCCAAGGGCCAGTAAGACTCGATGGGCAGAATGGGTTCCTTCAGCATAGTAAATTCTATGATTCTAAGATTAGTGTCTTGGTCTGTCTGTGAGTGTGTGTATTAGTGTCTTTGTGTGTCTGTGACTTTGTGTATTAGTGCCTCTGTTGTCGTGAATGTGTGTATTAGTGTCTCTGTGTCTGTGAGTGTGTGTATTAGTGTCTCTGTGTCTGTGAGTCTGTGTATTAGTGTCTCTGTGTGTCTGTGAGTGTGTGTATTAATGTGTGTGTGTATGAGTGTTTCTGTGTGTGTCTGTGAGGGTGTATATTTGTGTCTGTGTACCTGTATCTCTTAGTATCTCTGTGAGTGTGTGCATTAGTGTCTGTGTGTCTCTGTGAGTGCGTATCAGTGTCTCTCAGTGCGTGCGACTGTGTGTATTAGTGTCTGTCCGTGTCTGTGAATATGTATATTTGTGTATTTGTGTGTACGTGTGAATTAGTGTCTCTGTGTGTCTATGAGTGTGTGTATTTGTTGTCTGTGTTTGTGTTTAACCATTTATCTTTGTCAAAACGACTTCAATCTTCTGGTAATGTGTTCCCCAACCTGATGTATAATTTCAGTGTTTATTTCCCTTCCTCACAGTCAACCTCATCGCAATTGTGATCCTGAAGAGAAAAAACTGTGGACTGTCCAAATGTGTGACTTGTTACCTGGTGGCCATGGCAGTGGGGGACCTACTGGTCGTTATTCTCGACCTGATGTTGAGACACATTCCCATTGCTTTTAGAGAACAGTTTTATTTCCTGCGGTCCATCCCCGTGTGTAATATCCACGCCGTCCTGCTTTATGCAGCCACTGACTGTTCTGTCTGGTTCACCGTCACTTTCACCTTTGATCGATTTGTGGCCATTTGTTGTCCGAAGCTGAAAAATAAATATTGCAGCGAGAAAACGGCGGCTGTGGTTGTGGGTACAACGACTGTGCTGAGCTGTTTGAAGAACATTTTATGGTATTTTATGGTCACAGGTTTGTATAATATGATGAACCAGCCCTGGTTTTGTCTTGTCACAGAGGATGTTCAATTATCTTCGGTCTGGGGACCAATCGAGTTCTTCTACAACATTCTAACCCCGTGTGTCCCATTTGCACTAATTCTGCTGCTCAATGTTTTCACCGTCAGACACATTGTCGTGAGCAGCAAAGCCCGCAGGAGACTCGGGGTCACAGCAGTGGGGACAGTCCCAGAGACCTAGAGATGGAGAGCCGGAGGAAATCCATCATTTTACTGTTTATTATCTCGGCCAATTTCATCCTGTTATGGGCAACGTTAATGGTGTATTCTATATGGTGGCGGATGTGGAATCTAGGGTATTACTCTGTATGGTTAGGTGAGTATATAATGGAATTGGGCTTCATGTTACAGCTCCTGAGCTGCTGCACAAACACAGCGATTTACGCCGTGACCCAGACTCAGTTCAGACAGCATTTGAAGAATTTGTTGAAATTTTCCTTTGGTCCGGTTCATAAACTCATTAAATCCTGAGAGGAAAACCCACCCACACGGCATCTCTCCTCCCGCTGCCTGTGAAAATGCCCATCACCAGCAAGCCTCACCATGATTTGCCATCCTGCATTACCAGGAAAGATTGTCGGAGGCCATCTTGCGTTACCAAGGGAGACAGATGACGGAAGTCTTACGGTGTTGGGGATTCGTACGTCGGTCATATTAAATTTTGTGTTTGTGTTGGAGGCGGGGGCCAAGAGGTGACATTGGAAAGAGCATCAGCCACAGCAGGCAGAAATGCAGCGGCCTCTGGGAGCTGGGAGGAGGAACAGCAGCAGCCACAGCAGGGAGAATTGCAGCGACCTCTGGGAGTTGGGAGGAGAAACAGCAGCAGCCACAGCATGTAGAACTGCATCGGCCTGTGGGAGCTGGGAGGACGAACTGCAGCAACCAAAGCAAGGAGAATTGCAGCGGTCACTGGGAGCTGCGAGGAGGAACTGCAGCAGCCACAGCAGGGAGAACTGCAGCGGCATCAGGGAGCTGGGAGGAGGAACTGCAGCAGCCACAGCAGGGAGACCGCAGCGGCATCAGGGAGCTGGGAGGAGGAACTGCAGCAGCCACAGCAGGGAGACCGCAGCGGCCTCTGAGAGCTGGGTGGAACTGCAGCAGCCACAGCAGGGAGACTGCAGCGGCCTCTGGGAGCTGAGAAAAGGAACAGCAGCATCCACAGCAGGGAGAACTTCGTCGGCCACTGGGAGCTGGGAGGAGAATCTGCAGCAGCCACAGCGGAGAGAACTGCGTCGGCATCTGGAAGCTGGGAGGAGGTATAGCAGCAGCCACAGTGGGGAACAAGATTGGGAAATATCCCCAAATACATCAACCCACTTTGCAAACATTATTTTAATGCTTTGATAAATAGAAAAACACCCAAATTTATAAAATGGATTAATTTCCCTTTTCAGTCATTTGAACAAAACATTTTTAAAAAACAAAGCATCAGCATTTAGAATTAGAGGGCAGTATCATCTAGGGCCACCTCACCTGCCCCATCCCCAAAACACCATATATCCTCCAATAACCCTCCTAATCCCTCCTAACCACCAATAACCCTCCTAATCCGTCCTAAACTCCAATAACCCTCCTAATCACTCCTAACATCCAATAACCATCCGAATCCCTCCTAACCACCAATAACCCTCCTAATCCCTCCTAACCTCCAATAACCCTCCTAATCCCTCCTAACATCCAATAACCATCCTAATCCCTCCTAACCACCAATAACCCTCCTAACCTCCAATAACCATCCTAATCACCCCTAACTTTGAATAACCCTCCTAATCCCTCCTAACCTCCAATAACCATCCTAATCCCTCCTAACCACCAATAACCCTCCTAATCCCTCCGAACCTCCAATAATCATCCTAATCCCTCCTAACCACCAATAACCCTCCTAATCCCTCCTAACCTCCAATAAACATCCTAATCCCTCCTAACCACCAAGAACCCTCCTAATCCCTCCTAACCTACAATAACCCTCCTAATTCCTCCTAACTTTCCAAAACCCTCTTAATCCCTCCTAACCTCCAATAACCCTCCTAATCCTTCCTAACTTTCATTAGCCCTCCAATTCCCTCCTAACCTCCAATAAGCCTGCTAACCTCCAATAACCCTCCTAATACCTCCTAACCTCCAATGACCTTCCTAACCCCCCACTAACCTCCAATAACCCTCATAATCCCTCCTAAACTCCAATAACTCTCCCGCACTCCTAACCTCCAATAACCCTCCTAATTCCTCCAAACCTCCAATAACCCTCCTAATCCCTCCTAACCACCAATAACCCTCCTAATCCCTCCTAACGTCCAATAACCATCCTAATCCCTCCTAACCTCCAAAAACCCTCCTAACCTTCAATAACCCTCCTAATACCTCCTAACCTCCAATAACAGGGTATACTTATCATAACAATAACAATATTAGGGGCTGTTTAGCACAGGGCTAAATCGCTGGCTTTGAAAGCGGACCAACGCAGGCCAGCAGCACGATTCATTTCCCGTAACAGACTCCACGAACAGGCGCCGGAATGTGGCGACTAGGGGCTTTTCACAGGAACTTTATTTGAAGTCTACCTGTGACAATAAGCGACTTTCATTTCATTTCATTCATGACCCCCCGAATCCCTCCTAACCTCCAATTTGCCTCCTAATCACCCCTAACCTCCAATAACCTTCCTAACCTCCGATATCCCTCCTAAACCCTGCTAACCACCAATAAGCCCTCCTAATTTCCAATAACTCTCCAATAACCCTCCTAACCTCCAATAACACTCCCAATACCTCCAAAAACGCTCCGAATCCCTCCGAACCTCCAATAACCCTCCTAATCACTCCTAATCTCCAATAACCCTCCTAACCCCTCCTAACTTCCAATATCCCTCCTAATCCCTCCTAACCACCAATAATCTTCCTAATCCCTCCTAACCTCCAATAACCCTCCTAACTTCCAATAACCTCCTAATCCCTCCTCAGCTCCAATAACTCTCCTAACCCCTCCTAGCCTCCATTAACCCTCCTAGTCTCCAATTACCCTCCTAACCTCCAATAACGCTCCTAATCCCACCTCAGCTCCAATAACTCTCCTAACCCCTCCTAACCTCCATTAACCCTCCTAGTCTCCAATAACCCTCCTAGCCTCCAATAACCCTCCTAATTTCCCCTTGCTGCGGAATGCGGGGACCATCGGCCTTTCTAGAAAAGGTGGCCAGTCAGGCACCGACCAGGGGCGGAACGCGGCAGATATCGAGTGGGAAGGGTCTGTCCCGTATTGTGAATGAATCTCAGTTACTTGGTGTGGACTCTCCGTGTCCTTACTGAAGTGACGTTACTGCACCCTACCTGGATTGGATTTGTTTATTGTCACGGGAAACGGGGTACAGTGACAATATTTTTCTGCGAGCTGCGCAAACATATCATTAAGTCCATGAAAATAAATTAAAAGAAAAGTCATTATAGGACAACACAAGGTAAACAATGTAATTAAATACGTAGACACCAGCATCGGGTGAAGCATACAGGAGTGTGTTTCCTCCATGACCCATCAGCTGGGTGTGAGTGCCTCCTCCATGGCCGATCAGCTGGGTGTGTGCCTCTCCCCATGGCCGATCATCTGGGTGAGTACCTCCCCCCATAGCCGATCAGGTGGGTGTGCCTCCCCCTTAGCCTATCAGCTGGATGTCTGTGCCAACCCTCATGGCCGTTCAGCTGGGTGTGCAGCTGAATGTGTCACAGACAGAGACCCAGAGAGAGACACACAAGACGCAGATAGAGACACAGACAGAGACAAGGACAGAGGCACAGACAGAGACAAGGACAGCGACACAGACAGAGACACAGAAAGAGACGCAGGCTCAGACAGAGGCACAGGCAGCGACACAGGCAGAGACATAGACAGAGGCACAGACAGACGGACACCAGACACACACAGAGACCCAGACCCAGACAGAGACAAGGACAGAGACACAGACAGAGGCACTGAAATAGACACAGACACAGACAGAGACAGAGACACTGAACGAGACAGAGACAGAAACATAGACAGCGACACAGACCGAGACACAGTCATAAACACAGACAGACAGAGACAGAGACATAGCCTGAGACATAGACAGACACACAGACCTAGACAGAGACACAGACAGAGACTCAGACAGACTCAGACAGACATAGACAGAGACACTGAACGAGACAGAGACAGAAACATAGACAGCGACACAGACCGAGACACAGTCATAAACACAGACAGACAGAGACAGAGACATAGCCGGAGACATAGACAGACACACAGACCCAGACAGAGACACAGACAGAGACTCAGACAGACTCAGCCCCAAATCCAATAATAACTACTCACCAGCCGCTGTCCCCTCCTCCCTGCCGCCAGAGGCCGCTGTCCCCTCTCTCGATATCAACCCCTCGCCGATAAAACCCCCTCCCCGACATCACCACCTACCCGATATCACTCCCTCCCGTAAATCAGCCCCTGCCCAATATCACCCCCCAATATCACACCCGCCGACAGGAGGAGGAGGAGGATGATGTGGTGTGGTGCCATGGCAACGGAGACGCCCGATCAGGCCCCGTGTATTCCGGCGCCGCTCGACGTTCCAGGTCCTCACGGACCGGACGTGCAGGAGGAGACACAGGATGAGCCAGGAAACCGTCGCCCATCTCTGCCACCTGATGGCACACCTGGCATCGCGTGGCACTGGTGGAGGACACCCTCTCCCCGTGGCCGTCAAGGTTACGGTGGCCCTGAACTTTTATATCACGGGGTCATTCCATTTGCTGAGTGGCGACCTGTCCAGCATCTCGCAGACATCGGTGCACCGGTGTTTCCGTGCAGTAACAGACCGCTACATCCCTGTGGACATGGCCAGCCAGGACGCCCGGGCAGCGGGTTTCGCTGCCATGGCCAGGGTGCTATGGTCCAGGGGGCGATCGATGGGATGTATGTCACCGTGCGGCCACCTGTGGATAACAGGGCCGTGTTCACGAATAGGAAGGGGACCTACTCGAGGAACATTCGGTTGGTCTGTGGCCGGCGCATGAGGTTCCTACACGTCTGCTGCCGATAACCAGGCAGTTTACACGATTCATTGGTATTGGCACAATCGTTCATCCCGGCCATGTTCCAGAGACGCCCCCCTCCCCTTGGCTGAGGGGCTGGTTGCTGGCCGACAGGGGTTACCCGTTGCGGTGGTGGCTGATGACGCCTATACGGAGGCCACAGACTGACGCGGAGAACCGCTACAACGATGTCCATGCAGCGACCAGCGGTGTGAGAGAGAGGTGCTTTTGGCTGCTGAAGATGCGCTTCAGTTGCCTGGACTGCGCTGGAGGGGCCCTCCAGTACCCGTCAGATAGGGTCGGCCACATCGTTATGGTCAGCTGCGTGCTGTACAACATAGCCCAGCAAAGGGGTGACGTGCTGCAGGCAGAGGAGGGGGAAGGGTAGGAGCAGCAAGACAAGGCGCAGACCTCCCCAGATGAGGAGGATGCGGGCAATGTTCAGGACAGACGGGCTGGACATGTACGGGAGGTGCCCACCATTACTGGCTGGATCAGCGGGCACGGGACGGGTTAATAGCCGCCCGGTTGATGGACTAAGGTAGCGTGGGAATTGCCGAGTATGGGCACAGACAGCTCTGTATGACACCAGCCTACCATCCTCACCCCACCCACCCTCCACCAACCACCCTCACCCCACACATACCAACCACACTCACCCCATCCACCCACCACCAACCACCCTCACCCCACCAACCCAACAGCAACCATCCTCACCCCAGCCACCCAACACCAACCACCCTCACCCCATCCACCCAACACCAACCACCTTCACCACATCCGAATGCATATCACCCCTCCATTGCACATCCACCTGCGGCACAACGAGCAGGGCTCACACGCTCGCCGGTGGAAGCCTGTCTATTGCATGCCATAGAGGATGATGACAACCAGTTCTGCGATTAACTCTGGGCTCTACATCGTTGGACAATGTCTGACCCATGGCCACAGTACCACCCACCACCCGGAACGTCCCTGCATACGGCCGTGACACTGCACCGTCTGGCCGGGACGATGGCAGGGCGACCCGGGGGGGGGGGGGCACACTTCTGAGGCCGACGTTCTGTCGCCCCTCACACACACACTGGCGCTCACCTCACACCACACCCCCGCACAGAGCACAGAGGCAGCTTCTGTAGGTGTTAAAGTGATTTTAATAACAAACTGTTCATTAACGTGCCTTAGCCCCTACAACTAATCTGTGCCCTGCACCCGTGCCAACTTACTCAGCGTCTAATGTTCTGGCCTTACGGGCCCTGATTCTGTATAGGTGGTTCCCCAGACGGTACAGTAGTACTGGAGGTGGACTCCTGTGATTCCTGCCCCGTGACTAGGGACCCTTTGGGCGGCCGTTTCCTGGGGCGGCGCGGCCTAGATGGGAAGGGCTGCGGCTCATGCGACTGGGATGGCGAGCTGCCAGCCTCTCCTGCCCGTTTCCCACCAGATGCACGTGGGACGGAAGGGGGGTGTCCGAGGTATCGCTCCAGGGGACCTACCCTACAGGGGGACCCGGAACGGGCCCCATCACCTCCTCGCTCAGAGTGCCCAATGGCCCCCGGGCCCTTCCATGGATCTGTGCGAACGGACCAACATCCGACCCTCCCCCCCCTCCCCCGACACTTGGGGCCTTGAGGCCCGCCCTGGTATAAACAAGGGCCTGCAAGTTTGCAGCCATGGAGCTCAGGGAGTTGGTCATCCCTACCTGTGTCTGGGTGACGCCGGCCAGCTCCTGTGGAATGGCGCCGATGCCCTGCCGCGATGGCCTGCTGAGACTGGGCCACGGCTTTGAGCGCGTATGGGATCTGCTGTTGGCTCTGGCTCATGGCTGCATGTGAGTGGGCAGCCATGTTCTGGGTCACGGACGCCGCCTGTATGGAAAGCCCCAGGCCTTGCATACTGCTACCCAGTATGAGGGGCGACTTGATAGAGGTTTATAAGCTGATCAGAGGAATAGATAGAGTAGACAGTCAGAGACTTTTTCCCCGGGTGGAACAATCCATTACAAGGGGAAATAGATGTAAGGTGAATGGTGGAAGAGAGAGGGGGGATACTGCCTGTGGAAGTAGTTGCGACGGAAACATTAGGGACCTTCAAGCGGCTATTGGATAGGTACATGGATTACGGTAGAATGATGGGGTGTAGATTAATTTGTTCTTATTCTAGGACAAAAATTCGGCACAACATCATGGGCCGAAGGGCCTGTTCTGTGCTGTCCTGTTTTATGTTCTACGTTCTATCTGTCACACCGTCGCCCCCCCCCCCCACCCTCCCCATTGCCTCCACCGCGGACGTCACCCGTGCGGTTTCGGCCTGGGTGCATGCATGACTGGCACCACTACCGGCTCCTGCACGCGGGTGGACTCCTCCACCTGCGTCTGAGCTGCCGCAAGCCGGCCGTCATCCGCTACGATCATCCCTGGGTCCGTGACTCTTTCGGATCTGTGGGTGGGTGCGGTAACTCCAGGAACCCGGGATCCATCTGGGCAGCAGATGGTTGTTTGCATCGGGCTGCCCTCCGACTGCCCGGACCTCCGACTGCACCTGCTTCCTCCTGCTGTACCGGGACGGCTGTGTTGTGCGCACCAATTTGTGTCCCAGATGCCTCATCGCTAAAGTGACCAACCGAGGTGAGTGACTCTGCAGAGGTGGAGGGTCAAGGAGATAGCAGAGGCGTAATGTTGAGCTCTTCATCCGACCCGAAGTCCGGGGACCCCTGGAATGGTGGTTTTTGTCCATCCGTCCCCTGTGTGTCAGTGTCGGTGCGTCAGTTTCCTGTGCGTCAGTGTCCTGTACTTTAGTGTCCTGTGTGTTAGGGCCCTGTGTGTCGGTGACCTGTGCGTCAGTGTCTTGGGCGTCAGTGGCCTGTGTGTCAGTGTCCAGGGCATCACTGTCCTGGGCGTCAGTGTCCAGGGTGTTGGTGTCCTGGGTGTCGGTGTCCTGGGTATCGGTGTCCTGGTTATCGGTGTCCTGGGTGGGTGTGTCCTGGGTGGGATTGCCTGTATGTTGGTCTCCTCGGTGCTTGCCCCCCGTGCGTCAGTGTCATGGGTCGATTGCGACAGGGGCCTGTTGCTGTGGCTGCCCTCCTCGTCGCTGGGTATGGCCCGGCGGCGTCGCCCCACTCGCACTAGATGGGGACGGCGTCCGCCTGGTACTCCGGGTCTGTACCTTGCTCGTGGACGCCCGGTCACGTCCTGGGGGCGTCGTATGCCTGATGGGCCGGGTCAGTTCCTGTCTCGTGGCCGCCCTGGAACGTCCTGGGGGGTTCGTATGACTGATGGGCCGGGTCTCTCCCAGTGTCGTGGCCGCCCTCGAACGTCGTGGGGGCGTCGTATGCCTGATGGGCCGGGTCTATCCCTGTCCCATGGCCGTCCTAGAACGTCCTGGGGGCGGTCCGCATCCGCGGGGACGGGTGGGTCGACTTGGTTCTGCAAAACACACTGCAGGCTGCATGGTTAGACACGCAGACGGGGGTAGGGGGGAGGTGGGATATGACGGACGGGGGAAATGGGAAGGGGGATATGGGTGAAGGGGGAATCTGTGGAAAGGGGGGATAAGGGGGAAGGGGGGATATGGGGGAAGGGAGCATATGGGGGAAGTGGGTACGGGGGACGGATGGGGAAAGAGGGATATGGGTAAGGGGGTATATTGGGGTGGGGATATGGGGAAGGGGGTATGGGGGAAAGGGGAATACGGAGGAAGGGGCGATAAGGGGAAGGGGACATGGGTGAAGGGGGGATATGGGGAAAGGGATATGGGGGAAGGGGGATATGGGGAAGGGGTGATATGGAGAGGGGGATATGGGGCTATGGGGGGGGAATGGGGATATGGGGAAGGGGAAGGGTTTATGGGGGTGGAGAAGGGGGAATATGGGGGAAGGGGGGAAATAGGCGAAAGAGGGATATGGGGCAAGGGGGTATGAAGAAATGGAGGATGGGGAATGGGGATATGGAGGAAGGGGGAGTATGGGGAAAGGGGGATATGGCGAAGGGGATATGGGTGAAGGGGGAAATGGGGGAAGGTGCTATATCGGGGAAGGGGGATATGGGGGAAAGTGGGATGGGGATACGGGGGTAGGGGTATATAGGAGAAGGTGGGAAGTGGGGATATGTGGGATGGGGTGATATGCAGAAAGGGGATAAGGGGAAAGGGGATAAGGGGGAAAGGAGGATATGGAGGGAGGATGGGGAAAGGGGTATAAAGGGGAAATGCGCGATGTGCAGAAAGGGGGATATGTGCGATATGCGGGAAGGGGGTTATGGGAAGGGGCAATGGTGGAAAGGGGAAATGGGGAAGGGTGTTTATGGGGAAAGGAGCAATATGGGGGAAAGGGTGGTAGGCAGTAGGGATTCTCACTTGGTGGTGCGACCCCGAACTCTGCATCGGCAACGTGCCGGCCCTCGTGTTCGCCTGCAAGGTCCAAGGCCCTCTCCATGAACGGTGAGTGGTCGCAGCTCCGGTGGACCACTTCTGATCCTCTCACGCTCCCCGTTGTTGTGAGCGTTCTTCTGCTGCGCGGGGCAGCAGGGTGGCAGCGATAAAGGGCAACAGTGTTCGGCAGACATACACATGCGGACCAGCAGTTGTGTGCATGTTGGCAGAGGTTCACAACTCACCCTGCCAATGCAGCCTGCATGGGTGGGTGCAGCCAAGTCGGTTGCACCTACGGCTGTGCCGCCCATCGGGGGTGGGGGGGGGGGGGAGGGGGGCGTACACATCCTGTTTCGCGCCGTTTTTCGGGCCGGCGTCGGGCCATCGCTCCGATTACCGGAGAATCCCGCCCTGTGTGCAATGGGACAGAGAACCCTAATGCTGCCGGTGTGGCCGGGGGGTGAACGCATCAGAAAACGTGTGCGGTCTGACGGAGAATCCTGATGCTGGCGCAGTGAACACAGCAGAAAACGTGCGCGGCGGGATGGAGAATCCTGATGCTGGCGGGGCGGAGAGCCCTGATGCTGGGGGGGCGGGGGGGGGGGGGGTGGTGGGTGGAGAACATACCAGAATACGTGCACGGTGGGAGGAGAATCCAGATACTGGCGGGGGGTGGGGGTGGGGGGGTGGCGGGACGGAGAATCCTGATGCTGGCGGGGCGGAGAACCCTGATGCTGGGGGGCGGGGTGGGGGGGGGTGGAGAACATACCAGAATAAGTGCGCGGTGGGAGGAGAATCCAGATATTGGCGGGGGGTGGGAGGGGTGGCGGGACGGAGAATCCTGATGCCGGCGCGCGGGAGGTGCGGGGGGGGGGCGGGGGGCGGGGGGGGGGGGGGGGGGGGAGAACACACCAGAATACGTGTGCGGCGGGACGGATAATCCTGATACTGGCGGGATAGCGAATCCTGATACTGGCGGGATAGAGAATCCTGATACTGGCGGGATAGAGAATCCTGATACTGGCGGGATAGAGAATCCTGATACTGGCGAGACGGACAATCCTGATACTGGCGAGACGGAGAATCCTGATACTGGCTGGACGGAGAATCCTGATACTGGCGGGACGGAGAATCCTGATACTGGCGGGACGGACAACCCTGATACTGGCAGGATGGAGAACCCTGACAATGGCGGGATAGCAAATCCTGATACTGGCGGGACGGAGAACCCTGATACTGGCCGGGGGGGGGGTGGAGAACATAGCAGAATACGTGTACGGCGGGAGGGAGAATGCAGATACTGGCGGGGGTGGGGGGGGGGGGTGGGGGGGGGGTGGGGGGGGGGAGGTGGCGTGACTGAGAATCCTGATACCGGCGGGATGGAGAATCCTGATACCGGCGGGATGGAGAATCCTGATACTGGCGGGATGGAGGATCCTGATACTGGCGGGACGGAGAACCCTGATACGGGCGGGGGTGAACACACCGGAAAACGTGCATGGCGGGATGGGGAATCTCGTCCGATGTCAATGTCTAAGTATTTACATTGCTGACTAACTATGTCTGTGTTTTTCACGTATGGACCCATCTGCTTGGACTGTACACGGAACAATATTTTTCACTGTACCTCTGTACACGTGACAATAAATCAAAATGTCCCTTTCCAAAGGTCCTGTGCTGGATTCTCCGTCCGTAGGTCCTCCGCATCACCGGCCGCGCACTCACGCCCGCGAGTTTCCCGGCGGCCTGGGGGTGGCCACAATGGTGGTGGGAGGGGGGGCACCCATTGACAGCTACGGGAATGGAGAACGCCGTTGCCGGGGGGTACGCACCGCCGAAAACGGAGCTGGCGGGACTGAGAATCCCATCTAAGTTTTGTTGAGATTGTCCTGTGGGCCAACACATTTTCTGTTGCGTGGATTCCCCCTCAAGTTATTTGTCAGTCCGAGAGTCAAAGTAACTAACTTTTAACCATTACACCCAATAATCAACGAGAATATGTAAGAACTATCTGTTAAAATGGATTAGAGTATGTTAATCTATGATTACCAGAGTCCCAATATTAAACATCTTTAAACTGGTGATGCTATGACTGATCTAGTGCTTTTTACTTGAATTATTTACTTATTTTCTGTCGAAGATTAGTCAACTGTTAACATAGTTCATCCCAATAATCAGAGTGAACTTGAATTGATTTTTAGGTCGACTAAACAATTACCTCATTGATGCAACGCGTGGTTGAATGCAATGAGTGAATAGCTCAATATGTTAATGTCCACCAAACATTACACAGCCAATTATCATTTGCGCAACATTGATCGAAAATACCGAATTTATTTCTCTACATTAATCACAGCAAATAACTAAAAACATTGCATTGCATCTGTCAGTGTGATTGCAAAGAATTGTTCATTCCAATAATCACATCCGGTTTTAAATTATTGTTCAGATAATGGTCAAATAAGATTGTAATTCAGTGGAATAGATGAAGCAATTCCTGACGATACAACAATAATAACATCAATTAAAATTTTATTTGCATGGCTCACAATCACAATCATTGGGAATCCTCCACTTCACTGGCAGCACACTCATGTCCGCGGGTCAAACCTCATTGACCGGCTGCAGGAAAGGAGAATCCCGTTGTGGCGCGAGGACGCAGCGGCGGATAACGGGGCTGGCGGGACTGTGAACCGTATACATGACTTTAAAACGATGATAATTTTCCAAGAGAATTATCATGGCAAGAAACTGATTACTCTCAATCCATTGATCACTGACAATATGCATACATCTTTTCAATTAATATAATAGTATGTATTTAGACAGGTTTTCCATGTCTATCATACCAGCAATTACATCTCATGTTTTAATTCCATTAATCAGTCTTGTGCCATGACCGAATAGTGTGAGAATTCTCTCTGCCTGTTTCTACAAAAGAAAACTGAGCAATTCCGATGGAAGTCAGGATGACATATATTACACCATCATGTTTTGCACAACATTGATAGAAAGCATCAAATTAGTTTCCAGTCCATTGGACACGGTGAATGGCGAAGAACGTTTAACTGTATAATGGGCCAGGGTTTAGAGAACACCCAAGTATATCATGGAGTTCACGTGACACACAACTTTGGGTAGTGTAAGTGGGAAGAATCAAACAGGGCGGCTGGTGTATTACATTAAACCTCGGCCAGCACCATTCCTCAAATCTATTCATATCGTATCTAGCTGATCTCCAATCTAACATGTCCTAACCACGTCCCGCATGATTTCTTCTTAGAACCCATTCTCGGTACTGTTAAATGGGACACGTCGCACAGGGATGCCCTTCCCCGAACATCTGGGAATTTGTGCACAGGCCCAACTTCTGGATTTATTTACCCTCTCTGCGTGCGAGTGAGACATGTATATTAAGCTGTTAGTATGCAGTTGACCTCTGCATGATCTTTGAATAATATGATAATACATAAGAACAATAGCGCCGTCATTCTCTTCAGGTCAGCGTTTCGTTAATGCTCTCAAAGTTCCGTATGATGTCGTTTACACCGAGTTGCGTGGATCCAATCTGCCTGTTCTTTATCTTTAATGGCTGTTCGGGTTGTTAGCAGCACTTGGGAGGGTCCTTTCCATCTAGCAGAAAAATAATCTTTGTTTAGTGCTTTCACATACACTTGATCTCCAGGTTTAAAGGTTTAAATTTTTCTTTTTGGTTGGACCTGAGCCTGTCGCACCTTTTCCTGTATTTTTCCAGCGGTTTCACACATGGCCTGGGCATATTTTAGCGATGCCTCATCTGCCCATATTAAGGCTACTGCCGCTGCAGTGATATGGGCTTTAGGTCCAGTTGTCCCATTAATATGTCATACGGGCGATACCCGTGTTCGACTTTTCTGATTTCTCAGGGCATATATTACTATGGGTATGGCATCTGGCCATACAAGCATATCTTGTTATCACAGTTTTGTAAGTGCAGTTCTAATTTTTCCATTCGCCCTTTCCACCATTCCTGAGGATTGTGGCTGATATGGTATATACAATTTCCAATCAAATCCTATGGCTTCTGTCAGGGCTTTGGTCCATTTGCTAGTGAAATGAGTTCTTCTCTCCCTGTAAATACCCATTGGTATCCCAAACTTAGGTATTATTTCATTTAACAGAATATTTACCACATTTTCTAGCATCATCTCTTTTGGTTGGAGTAGCCTCTATCCAACGTGAAAACATGTCCACTCTCACCAGCAAATTTTCAAAATGCAGTTCGGGCTGTGGGAGATGAACAACGACGGCGGGTGCCGAACTCCGATGATTCCTCTGACAAATCACACGATAAGACTCTAAGACCATAAGACATAGGAGCAGAATTAGGCCACCCGGCCCATCGAGTCTGTTTCGCCATTCAATCATGGTTGATATTTTTCTCATCCCCATTCTCGTTCCTTCTCCCCATAACCCCAGATCCCCTTATTAATCAAGAACCTATTTATCTCTGTCTTAAAGACACTTAGTGAGTTGGCCTCCACAGCCTTCTGCGGCAAAGGGTTGCACAGATTAACCACCCTCTGGCTGAAGAAATTCCTCCACGTCTCTGTTTTAAAAGATCGTCCCTTTAATCTGAGATGGTGTCCTCTGTTTCTAGTTTTTCCAACAAGTGGAAGCATCCTCTCCACGTCCACTCAATCCCGGCCTCGCAGTATCTTGTACGTTTCAATAAGATCCCCTCTCATCCTTCAAAACTGCAACGAGTTCTGACCCAGAGTCCTCAAACGTTCCTCATGCGAAAATGTCTTCATTACAGGGATCATTCTTCTGAATCTCCTCTGGGCACTTTCCAAGGCCAGCATATCCTTCCTTAGATAAGGGGCCCAAAGCTGCTCACAATACTCCAAATGGTGTCTGACCAGATCCTTATAAAGCCTCAGAAGTACATCCCTAATCTTGTATTCTCGCCCTCTTGACATGAATGCTGACATTGCATTCGCCTTCTTAACTGCTGACTGAACCTGCACATTAACCCTAAGAGAATCGTGAACAAGGACTCACAATTCCGTTTGTACTTCTGCTTTCCGAAGCATTTCCCCATTTAGAAAATAGTCTGTGCCTAGACTCCCCCTTCCAAAGTGCATGACGTCACATTTTTCGACATTGTATTTCATTTGCGACTTCATTGCCCACTCTCCTAGCTTTCCAAGTCTTTCTGCAGCCCCCTTGCTTCCTCAATCCTAACGGCCCCTCTCTAGATCTTTGTATCATCTATAAACTTAGCAACAGTGCTTTCAGTACCAACTCCCAGATCATTAATGTATATTGTAAAAAGTTGTGGTCCCAGCACAGACCCCAGAGGCACACCACTAGCACCAGCTGCCATCCTGAAAATACCCCTTTATCCCCACTCTTTGCCTTCTGCCAGTCAGCCAATCCTCTATCCATGCCAGGATCTCAACCTGAACACCATGAGCTCTTCCCTTATTCGACGATCTATTATGCGGCACCTTGTCAAAGACCCTTCTGGAAATCTAAATAAACCACGTCCACTGGTTCTCCTTTGTCTAACTTGCTTCTTACCTCCTCAAAGAACTCCATCAGATTTGTCAGACACGACCTCCATTTGACAAAGCCGTGCTGACTCAGTCCTATTTTACCATACACTTCCAAGTGCTTCGCGATCTCATCTTTAATAACAGACTCTAAAATCTGACCAATGACTGAAATGAGGCTAACCCGGCCTATGATTTCCCGTGTTCTGCCTCCCTTCCTTCTTAAGCAGTGGTGTTCCTTTAGCCACCTTGCAGTCCTTTGGGACTCGTCCTGCCTCCAGTGATTCCAAACAGATCATCACTAATGCCTCCACAATTCCCTCAGCAATCACTTTTAGGACCCTGGTGAGTCGTCCAGCTGGTCGAGGTGACTTATCCACCTTCAGACCTTTCGGTTTCCCAGAACCTTCTGCTTAGTAATGGTCACTGCACTCACCTCCGCCTCCTGGTTCTCCTGGAGCTCTCACATTCCACTGGTGTCTTCCACCGTGAAGACTGGTGCAAAGTAACTATTCAGTTCGTCTGCCATTTCTTTGTTTCCTATTACTACTGCTCCAGCCACAGTTTCCAGTGGTCCAATACCTATTTCTGACTCAATCTTACATTTTATATTTTGAAAAAATCTCTTCCTATCTTCCTTTATATTGCTGGCTAGCTTGCACTCATACAAAATTTACGATATCCGCCTCACTGACAACAAATGGCACTCAGTCAAAATGCTTAACTCAGTAATAATAATCGCTAATTGTCACAAGTAGGCTTCAATGAAGTTACTGTGAAAAACCCCTAATCGCCACATTCTGGCTCCTGTTCGGAGAGGCAGGTATAGGAATTGAACCCGCGCTGCTGGCATTGTTCTGCATTACAAACCAGCTTTTTAACTCATATTGCTAAACCAGCCCCTAACCTCCTAAACCTAACCTCCAAAGCCACTCAATGCAAGGAAAATTAGAGATGGGCAGTAACTGTCCTCGTTTCATGAAATATGCATTAATTTATATTCATGCCCTATATAATTCGTTTAATTCGATTACCGTTTACTGGATCGTTTTTCATCAGGTTAATAATAAGGACGCAGATTAAGACCAGATATGCCTAAGCATGTGCGTTAACGAATTTTCTCCTCTCTGCCTCAACATCTCACTTAGAGGTGGCATGGTAGATACGTGGTTAGCACTGCTGCCTCACAGCACCAGGGACCCGGCTTCTATTCCAGCCATGGATGACTGTTTGTGTGCAGTTTGTCCGTTCTCCACTTGTCAGAATGGGTTTCCTCCCACAGACCAAAGATCTGCAGAATAGGTGGACTGGAAATTCCAAAATTGTCTCTAAATGTCTAGAGATGTGCAGATTAGGTGTGTTTACAGAAATGGGATGGACAAGTTGACGTAGGTAGGGTCCTCTTTCAGAGGTCTATGCTGGCTCGCTCTCTAATTGTATTGGATTCTAATCTACAGTCCCCCCATCAATCCAGTCCAATCCATAAAGAGACAGGCAGGTCTCATGTTGTTCACTCTCTCGAACACTGTAGACAAGTGGGGAAGATACTTTGTGCAAGATGGTGAGGATAGGTACTTTTCAGGCTAACATTGGCAGTAAGGCATCCACGTTCTTTCTAAGCAATATTCCTTCCTCAGTTTTGTCGGAAATGTCCCTTGTTCAGGCCAAGTCTCATCATATTTGCGGTTTTTAGTTGCTGCATAACAGGTTTCTAAACAGATGTGTTCTGGTTCGCAGGCGTTCTACGCTCCGGACACCAGATATGATATCGTGCACAGGTCTACAAACCCCTTGAAATGACTGAAAGAGAATGTGTCGTACAACCCAGTTCATAAATGGCAAGCTACACTGCAGGAACTGATTTAGAGAGTTTCCATATTCACCTGGGACCGGGATGTGCAGAGCAAGTGAAGTTTGGGATCACTGGTATCAGAGAAGCAATATGTGATACACAGGAGCTGGGCAGGTTAGGTGTAATAATCATCTAAAATTTCCCCAAAGTGTCCAACTATGTGCAGTTTCGTTGATTTGCCAGGGAAAATTCTCCCACATTGTCCAAAGCCATGCAATCGAGGAGGATTGGCCATGTTAAATTGTCCGACAGTATCCAAAGATGTGCATGTTAGGTGGATCGGCCAAGCTAAAGGTGCCCCTTAAAGTCCGAAGGTATGCTGGTTAGGTGAATTGGCCAAGCAAAATTGCCCCTCAGTGTCCAAAGATGGGCAGGTTCGCGGGATTGTCCGCACTATAATCGCCCTGTAGTGTCCAGAAATGTGAAGATTAAGTGGACTGTGAATGCTACAATTGTCCCTTGGTGCAAGAAAATTACAGGTTTTGTGGATTGGTCATGCTAAATGTGCCCTCAGAGTCTAAAGATGAGCAGGTTCTTTGTAATAGTCCTTCGAAATGTGCACAGGATGTCCACAGATGTTCAGCTTAGTGGATTTCCCAGGAAACATTGCCCTTTAGTGCCAGAATGTGTGCAAATTAGGTGGATAAAGATGACAACATTGCTTCTTATGGTCCGTAGATGTACAGGTTTGGTGAATTGGCAATGTAAAATTCTCCCACATTGGCCAAAAATGTGCAGGTGTTGTGGAGTAGCCTTTTTAAATTATCACAGTGTCGGAAAATGTGCAGGTTGGTGGATTGGCGTTGTAAATTGTCCCTTTGTGTCTAAAGATGCGCAAGTTAGCGGGATTTGCCGTGATACCATTGCCCCGTAGTGTCCAAAAATGTGAAGTTTCGGTGTAATGTGAATGCTATAATTGCCCCTTACTGTCCGAATATGCGCAAGTTTGATGGATTGGCCATGTTAACTTGGCCCTTAGTGTCCAGTGATGTGCATCTGTGGTGAATTGGCCATCTTAAAATTAGCCCGTTCTGTCTAAGGTTGTGCAGGTTACTTGAATTGGTCTTTATAAAATTGCTCCGATGAGTCCAAAGATCTGAAGATTAGCTGGATTGGTCATGCTAAAGGTGCCCCTTAGAATACAAAGGTGTGGAGGTTATGTGGGTTGACCATGCTAATATTGCACCTTATTGGCCCTGCTCGAATTACCCCTCAGTGTTCAGAGATGTGCAGACTAGGTGGAGTGGTCATGCCCAATGTGCCCGTCAATGCCAATAGGTGGATTGCAATGCACCACCCTTCTCCTGGATGGCTTGCTTCTGATGTTAAGCCGATGAGATTGAGGACAAAACTTTTCCATTCACAGAAAGATATGTCTTTCTCTCTCAAGCCTTGGAGTAATTGTTAGAAGAACATAAGAAGAACATAAGAACTAGGAGCAGGGGTAGGCCATCAGGCCCCTCGAGCCTGCTCCACCATTCAATGAGATCATGGCTGATCTTTTGTGGACTCAGCTCCACTTTCCGGCCCGAACACCATAACCCTTAATCCCTTTATTCTTCAAAAAACTATATATCTTTGTCTTAAAAACATTTAATGAATGAGTCTCTACTGCTTCACTGGGCAAGGAATTCCATAGATTCACAACCCTTTGGGTGAAGAAGTTCCTCCTAAACTCAGTCCTAAATCTACTTCCCCTTATTTTGAGGCTATGCCCCCTAGTTCTGCTTTCACCCGCCAGTAGAAACAACCTGCCCGCAGCTATCCTATCTATTCCCTTCATAATCTTATATGTTTCTATAAGATCAACCCTCATCCTTCTAAATTCCAACAAGTACAGTCCCAGTCTACTCAACCTCTCCTCGTAATCCAACCCCTTCAGCTCTGGGATTAACCTAGTGAATCTCCTCAGCACACCCTCCAGTGCCAGTACGTCCTTTCTCAAGTAAGGAGACCAACACTGAACACAATACTCCAGGTGTGGCCTCACTAACACCTTATACAATTGCAGCAGAACCTCCCTAGTCTTAAACTCCATCCTTCTAGCAATGAAGGACAAAATTCCATTTGCCTTCTTAATCACCTGTTGCACCTGAAAACCAACTTTTTGCGACTCATGCACTAGCACACCCAGGTCTCTCTGCACAGCAGCATGTTTTAATATTTAATCATTTAAATAATAATCCCTTTTGCTGTTATTCCTCCCAAAATGGATAACCTCACATTTGTCAACATTGTATTCCATCTGCCAGACCCTAGCCCATTCACTTAGCCTATCCAAATCCCTCTGCAAACTTCCCATTAACCCCCCTCTTTGCTTTCTATTAATTAGATCTGAGTAGATCTAAAAATAGATCTGAGTAGAAAGAGTAGATCTGAAATCAAAACATAACTCAATCTCAAATATCCCACTAAATGCAATGCTGTCACAAAAGTTCCCACATAATTTGTCCCTCAGAGCCCCCGTAACATTTGGAGAATGAATGTTACATTTCCTCTGGAGCAATCTCATCATCCAGGACGTATATTGTCCAGAACGGAATACGATATTCTAACATGTGGCCTAAATCAGACGGCTTAATAGTTAGAACAATAGAATAGGAGCACTGAATCGCTACAGTGCTGAAGGAGGTCTGGCTGGCTCTCTCCCTTTCCCTATCCCCGTAATCCCACGGAACCTGAACATCGCTCGAAAATAACTGGTATTTGTAGCATGGCCGATCCACCTCAAAGACCTTTCCTGTGCAGTCAACCTCTGGGACTCTATGACTGGTCGACTGTGGGAGGAAAACGGAGCACCCGGAGGAAACCCACGCAGAGAGAGAGAAAGTGCAAACTGCAGACAGTCATCCAAGGTCGGAATTGTGCCAGATCCGGGAAGAACGGTGGTGCAGTGGTTAGCACTGGTGTCTCACGGCGCTAAGGACCCGGGTTTGATCCTACTCCCAGGTCACTGTTCCTGTGCAGTTTGCACATTCTCCACGTGAATGTTTCAGTATCACCCTCACAATCCAAAAGTGCAGGGTATGTGAATCGGCCATGATGAACTGCCACATAATTGGGGGAAAATGAGTACAGTAAAATTATTTTAACAAAAGGAATTATACCCGGGCATCAGGCGCTGACAGGCAGCAGTGCTAACCACTGTTCAAACAACATATTCATATCTAGACCTAAAATTAGAAAATCTAACCTCAGTGTTGAATTCAACTGTGTTCTGACGAATGCCGGATAAATATTCGTTACTCTTAAAGTGACAGATCCCTTTTGGAAAGTAATAAATCATTTAGTCCTCTCCAGGAAGCTGCAAGTGGCATCGGCTTCAAAAATGCACCAAACAAGGTTATAATACTAATCACTGGTGACGTCGGCTTTCACCGTTATCTTGGAACCGAGATTCACTGTTTAGTGCCGCACATACTCGGGGTACAGATATCATTCGACGCCAGATATTGTAAACAAGAAAGAATGACTAATTGAGAGAGTCTGCCCTTTGAATGGCCCTGTAGAGTCACCAAGCGGGAGAGGTCAAACTGCAGTTATAGAGAGACTAATTCGCCCATAATTTACTGACGCTCCAGCTTTGCATTTGGGGCATAAGCAAGTTATCCCACTGGGAAGTTTCCATATAAGGGCTCACACTGCAAATTACCGGAAGCTCTGCTTTTCCAAGGATAATTGCGGTGGGCTTTCAACAATCGGGCGGACGCAATATAAATGCCGAATTTTCGTTGGTTTAGGACAACTTTATGCTGATAGTAACTCGGAGAGAGTTAGAAGGGACAACTCATCACTTCCAACACCTCGGTAACGATATAAAATCCCAGATCCAGCCCCACCCGTGACACCTCGCTCTCTCCCACACACACCACCGTGCAGCAGATCCCCCGCCTGAACACAAATCCCGACCCATGGGCCCAGTAAAATGTCCAACCCGTCTGACCCCCACTACCGGATGGATCTGACCGGACAACCACACCGCCCTCCCCTCCCCCACTACCAGTCCTCCAATCACACTGCCGCGACCCACCCAATCCGCTCCAAAACGAGCTGACTGGCACAACCCCAGTCCAGGTGGACAACCCATTCCTGCGGTGTGAAGCAACCTGACACACTCGCCTGGTCTGCACTGACTCGACGTCCCCACTGTGCTCCAAATCTACCCGCCCTGAATCCGCTTTCTGTGCGAACTGATCCGTCCGCACCCGGGTTCCCGACGTCTTGTAAGTACCCTTCCCGAGTCCACACTCTGCATCTCACAACCCCATGCGCCTCCCACCCACTCACCCTCTCGAACCTACCCAATCCGCCGGCTCCACAGACCCAAATCAACCCGACCAGCGACTCCAGTCCGAGCACTGCCTCCAGATAGAACTAACCTCACTCAACCTTCCTAACACCAGTTCCACTGACACATCCATCCTGCCACATTTCCTCACTCCTGATCCTCCACCCAGCAATCAGGGGGTAGCGACCCAAACCCCCTTCCATCAACCCATCGATAAACCTATCCTGGCGAAACTCCTGTCTGAAAACCCATTCTCATGTGAACCCATCCTCCTCTTAGGGTCGTCCTGTCGGGACCGCTCCCCGCCCAACCCCAATCGAATAAAGCACGGTCCTATCCCTCCCAAACCGACCCCCCGTTATCCAATAAAGCCCACCACTCTGACCCTCCCCCCCCCTCCGCGCCACCACCACTAAGGGCCAAACAAACACCCACTCATAAGCACCTGCACGACCCCTCGCTGGTACAACCCCCAACTGCTCCCCTACAGGCAGTTACGGGGAACTGTTGCGACGGAGACCTTTACGGAATCAAATCTACGAAGCCCGAGACATTTACCCACTGATACCATGAAGAATCGAGAGTGTAAACATTTTCAAATGTGATGCAGGCACAATGTTTGGACCCTCCAAAAGGTGATCGGGGATATTCCCACTTGTCCTCTTACCGGTCTGCAGAGAACGGATGTGACCAGGCTCTTTCATTTGTAACGCGGTTTGCTAAGCAATAGGTGAGGCCAGCGAACTTCACTATCTCGCCACATTGAGTCAAGCTATTTTGAAAGGACAGAACAACATTTCTTATTCGCAGTATTTAGCTGAGGAGAAATTGTTTCTAAACATGACTTTAACATTGCACAACAGTCTGCCATAGTCCCTCACACAGTGGACAGTATTAATTTAATACGTCAGTCATGACACTGCCTCCGTGCGTCAGTTGAATTTTAGTCCCTTCTCCTTTTACCACACATTTACTATTTCCAGGTCTATGGAAGAAGGTGGGTTTCCCATGTTTTTTGGCTGCTAGTCTTTTCTCATAATCCCTCTTCACATCTCTGATGTGTTTTCCCAGATCTCCTCAAACCCCCTCAGTGCCCAGTTGTAATTTTCACCTGATATCTCTCATCAGCTCACTTTGTCTTCCTTATAAGAACAGAATAACATAAGAACTAGGAACAGGAGTAGGCCATCTGGCCCCTCGAGCCTGCTCCGCCATTTAATGAGATCATGGCTGATCTTTGTGGACTCCGCTCCACTCTCCGGCCCGCACACCATATCCCCGAATCCCTTTATTCTTTAGAAAGTTATCTATCTTTTTCTTAAAAACGTTTAAAGAAGGAGCCTCAACTGCTTCACTGGGCAAGGAATTTCAGAGATTCACAACCCTTTGGGTGAAGAAGTTCCTCCTACACTCCTTCCTAAATCTACTTCCCCTTATTTTGAGGCTATGCCCGACCAGTGGAAACAACCTGCCCGCATCTATCCTATATATTCCCTTCATAATTTTATATGTTTCAATAAGATCCCCCCGCATCCTTCTAAACTCCAATGAGTACAGTCCCAGTCTACTCAACCTATCTTAATTTATTTCTCCATTTTCATTCAAGAAGCTATGGAATTATCTGCCCTACTTTTCCATTTTTAAGGGAATGTCACTTGAAAGTTTCCTGACCATTTACATTTCGAGGGTAGCCCATTGAACAGTTAGAACGTTTCTATCCAGTCTAACTACATTGACGTCGGCACTCGTTCAGTTAAATCTTTAAACTATGCATTGACTAGTTTCAATTTCAACCTTCACCCCGACCTTTATAATACAATGAGCACTGTCTCGCAAATACTCCATCTCCACCCCCGCTGACTTTAGATCTATGTGGCCATCGTCATTTTGAAGGTACCAGTCCAAAAGTGCAGCTTTTCCTCCTGGGGTTGACAAATACTGGGATTGGAAAATATCCTGAACATAATCTTGGAACTTTTGTCCCTCCCTGACCTTTACACTACCACTGCCACAGGCCGCATTTGGGTCCCCCATTAAACCGATTCTACAATGTTTTCAAACCATGGCTGTACTCGTACCACCATCTGGTTAAAAACGTTTTTCCACACACTTCACCCTCAATCATTCGCCCTAACATTGAAATATGCCCTCTGGTCATATTTCTTCCTGTCTATTCGAGCCATGCCGCTCTACTTTTATGCATCGCAATCATCTCCCCTCAGTCTCCCCCGGTCCAAGGAAAACAACCCCAGCTTATCCAATCTCTTCGTAGCTAAAACTCACCCTCCCAGGCTACATCGTAGTAGATTACCTCAGCACCGACCACATCCCCCTGTCATGTCATTTCCAGAATTTCACACAATGTTCTAGCTGTGGTCTAACGACCATTTAACACAGTTCCTGCATGTCCTCTCTGCTCATAATCTCTACGCCTCGGCTAATCAAGGAATGATTAAAAGATGACTTTTAACCTATGTTTCTACCAACCCTGCTACGTTACGGGACCGGTGTGCGTGCACACCAAATAACCTCTGTTCCTCGCTGATTTTTCATGGCCCTGCCTCGCTTAAATTGTATTGTGTTGCCTGTTAGTCCTGCCTCGTGAATCACCTCACAAGTATGCAGAATTGATTTAATTTGCAACAGATCAGCCGATCTGAACAGTCCGTCTCTAACCTAATTTAGTCTAAGCCTATGCTTTTCACTGTTTACCAGCCCACCAACTTTAGAATAATCTGTGAACTGAAGATCAATCCTCCTACATTCATACCGAGCGCACTGCTATAAACCACTAACTGCAAGGCCAAAATATTGATCCCTATCTGACCCCACTGTACACACGCTTCCAATTAGAAAAACACCCTTTGAACGTCACCCTCTGCTTCTGCCACGCAGCCAATTATGGATCAAATATGCCATATTCCCTTGGATCCCATGAGCACTTACCTTTATCAACAGCAAAATCATACTTACATCCAAGTAGAATAATTCGCACGCATTCCCCTCATCTACATAGCTTGTCACCTCCTGCAAAAATAAAGTCAATTTGGCCAGAAATGGCCTTCTCTTAACAAAATCATGCTCACTGTTCTGGATTAATCCCTGCCTCGTCAAGTGCAGAAATTAAGTCTCTCAGAATTGTTTCCCCACCCCTGAGGTTAGACTGACTGGCATCTAGTTTTATGGTATTTCCCTTCCTGCCCTCTTGAATAATTGTACCACATTGTCTATCGTACAGTCCTCTGACACCATTCCTGTGGCAAGAGAGAATTGAAGGTTATTGCCAGCGCCCTTGCTATTTCCTCCCTCGCCTCACTCAACAGCTTGCAATACATTTTATCTGTCCCTGGAGATTGGCCTGCTTTTAAGCATGACAGACAACTCAGAAACTCCTCTATGTCTCGGTTAATCTATTTAGTTTGATCACAGTCCTCTCCGCTTTCTATAATGACACGGCCCTCTTGCCAGTGAACAGCGAAACAAAGTATTCATTGAGCACGCTCCATGCACTGATTTCCACCTGTGGTTCTTAATGGACCCTCCTATCTCCTTTTACCCTTAATAGACTTGTAAAACAAGCTAGAATGTTTCCTTATGTTCCCTGCCAGTATCCTTTCATTGCTCCTTTTCACTCCTAGTTTCGTTTTAAAGTTAACTTTTGCAAATTGTATACGACTCTAGTTCTCCTAAAGTTTTGAGTCCTCAATATTTGTCATATGCCTCACCTGTTCTCCTTATCCAATTCTGTATATGCCTCGATATCCAGGGCTATCCAACATGACTTGTTGTACAAACCCTTTTTCTTGATTCGAACACGTTTGTCACGTACTCTCCCTATTTCCTTCTTGAATACTTCCCACTGTCTGCCACAGATTGAGCTAAAATTGTCGACTCCCAGTCTAATTAAAATCTTTATTAATATCGGCCTTCACTCAGTTGGAAGTTTTATTTCAGGGTCAACCTTTTCCGCCCATTCCGATCCCATCACCAGATCCCAGCAGTGGCGAAGATACTGCAGAGAAACCCCAGTGTTGGATTTCAATTTCGTAAGACTGTGAGTAAAGGATACCTCACTCCGGTAATAAATGCATCAATAAATAGAGATATGGTATATGAAAACAAACTTTATTATAATACAGCATCAAAATGTCTTTAACATGACAGAATAATATAAGTT
Source organism: Scyliorhinus torazame (assembly GCF_047496885.1). Classification (NCBI taxonomy): domain Eukaryota; kingdom Metazoa; phylum Chordata; class Chondrichthyes; order Carcharhiniformes; family Scyliorhinidae; genus Scyliorhinus; species Scyliorhinus torazame. Next base: position 33,370,131 of record NC_092729.1, read on the forward strand.
GTAATTTTCGCTTAAGCAATGCGAACCAATACATTGAATAAAATACCTTTAACTGCCATCATTACTCTCAATTAAACAACACTAAAAAGAAAACGAATTGATTGATGACACGTGAGCCAAGGCGAGATTACATGTTGATCCTCCACTGTTCGAAAGCATCGTCATTTCCTGATTAATCTGTACATCGTATTTTAACCTTTAGCACTGCACCACAAGATTTAACACAACTCAAACTGTCTTCTATGGCTGCAACAGCGCAAGTGCATGAACATAATAGTTTGGTTCTAAACTATCTGAGTTATGCAATATGGTTTAATTTCAACTTTGTCCAAAAATCCCCTTTTCACAATGTCAGCCTACTTGTGGCAATTAAAGATTATAATCATGTTATATTCCTTAGTTTAATGTTCCCTCGTTCTTCTAAACTCTCGAGAGTGTAGGTCTGAACGTTTTAACCGTCAGTTTGATTATGCTGAGCTGCTTTAACAGCTTTTCGCGGCCTACTGAGTATGTTTAAACTAATTTAATTCGTACTTCCAGAATATAAAATGATCTCTGAAAGCCGTTATTGGAGGGTTTGCAGATTCCAGGAATTAAACTCTGCATCCAATTAAACATGTTTTATAGTTTCTTCCATTCTATAACTTCACGTATCGTCTAAAAATTATGGTCATAAAACTATCAGCTGCACTCAAACAATTAACTCTACCTGCATTTCCGGAACTAGATGTCAATATAAGGATGATGAGCTTTTTTAAAGCTCCGATATGGCCTTTTTCTCAGCCAAACATTCCCCTGGCAGGACTGAAACATGTTTCATTGACAAAGCGACCAGAACCATTTCGATTATTTTCCACGTTTTCTGATTAACTAATTTGGACCTCATCCTCCAGAATGATTACAGTGACAATTTTAAAACATATATTTTATTGCAAACACAAACAAGATTGTGTTGCAAAAAACACCCACAAAAACAATAATTAATAATAACAATAATTTATTGTCACAAGTAGGCTTCAATGACGTTACTATAAAACCCCCGAGTCGCGACATTCCGTCACCTGCTCGGGAAGGCCGTGTGCGGGAATTGAACTCGCGCTGCTGGCCTTGTTCTGCATTACAAGCCAGCTGTTTATCCCACTGTGCTAACCCAGCCATTGCGCATCGTCTGGAACATATTACCCCATAATCTCCATTTTCTCACATCTCAGACAACAAAGACAAAGACAAACAAAGAAATGTACAGCACAGGAACAGGCCCTTCGGCCCTCCAAGCCCGTGCCGAACATGCTGCCCGACTAAACTACAATCTTCTACACGTTGGACGTGGTTCGCCGGAATCCGCCCACACTTCTAATTGGGATGTTCAATCCCTGGAAAGATCATCCTCATTAGAGCATATGTTATATGTTCCCTATGCACCACCTTAGATTGAACATCATAGAATAGAAGAGACTCACTGCAGTCCAGAAGGAGGCCATTCGGAACATCGAGTGTGCATGGATCATTTCAAAGTGCACGCTGCCTAAGACCCCTATCCCCGCAACCCAATATCCCCACGTAAGCATATTAGAGACCAAGCGAGATTTAACATGGCCAATCCACCTAACCTGCAAATCTATGGACTGTGGGAAAAAACCGTGCACCCGGAGGAAAGCCACGCAGACACGGGGAGAACGTGCAGACTCCGCACAGACAGTGACCGGAAGTGTGAATTGAATTTGATTCCTTGGCGCTGTGCGGAAGCAATGCTTACCACCGTGCCACCGTGCGGCCTCGCAAATGAGGACTCGGCATTAACCCAGTACTATATCTTACTCTATCCCCTAAAAATACCTCGGTCCCCACTTCTTCTCCCCTCCTGCCCTTGAACCTTTGCACTCACATCGTCTCTTCCTCTCACAACCAGGTATAAATATCACAGATCCTTCTTCCGCACCATATCTGGCGCTATGTCTGGCCATGATAAATTGCTCTTCGTGTCCAAAACGGTTTAGGGGCTAATGGGTTACGGGTGTAAGGTGGATGAGTGGGTATAAGTAGGGTGCTCTTTCCAAGGGCCTGTGCAGATTAGATGGGCCGAATGGCCTCCCTCTGCACTGTGATTTCTATGGTTCTATGAGACAGCACTTTAAAAGCGGAGACATCTTCCAGCAGCTGTTATAAAGCACTCAGAAACAAATGCTTACATTGCACACATTTGCAACATGCCCGATGCAGAAGCCACTCTTGAAACAGCGAATTAACCAAGTGATATATGGACTGATTTGTCCCTGTTGCAAAACACCGCAGAGCCTCTGGTGTTCAATGGTATTCTTCCTGGAGGCAATAACAAAACATGAATTCACTGTCATGTGTTAGAATATTACAATTGAGATGAGCAAGGTGTTTTCCTGTCCTGTGTAACTTTTCCTCACATTCTGAATGTGTCCTCTGAATGAGGAGCACGTCTCGCTCATCTTCCGGGGTTTTGCCAAACCCCGTTCTCGGAAGCGAAAAATGATCCTGAACTTCTTCATAGAAAGTGTCATACAGATTGACATAAACATACACTGAAGCACGCACACACACGAATGCACACATTTACACGCAGAAGCACCCACACATATGCACAAACATGTGTGCATACAAAAAAACGTACATGCACGCACACAAACATACGCACGCACACATGGCACACACACACACACACAAACACACGTATACATCTACACACACATTCACACACATATTTAGCACGCACATCTACGCACAAAACCATGTACCCATACCCACACAGAACATACACCTCAGACCTGTGCACGCAAATATAGCAAACACATAGACACATACAACGTGCTCATACGCATACATACCCATGTACGCAGCACACACACACAGAACAGACACACACACATGTATATATTTATAATATATGTGTGTACATACATATGTTCATGGATACGCACGCAAATAGAACCAATACTTGAAGGGAGCGTTCTGAAAACCTGAGCACTGAGTGAGCGTAATGACAAGGTGCTGAACTACCCAATTGCGACTGAACAGGAAATAGAGTGGACATTTAAAAAAAGGAAAACAGTTTTCATGTAAATGGTACAGGTCGGCCTTCCAACTTGGAATGCGCAAGACATTCAACATCGTCAGGATTTCAACTACGTCTGCTATTGGGAAAACGAGAATGGAGATAAGGGAAATGCATCACTGGACAATCCGTCTCATCATAAAACATGTGACCAGGAGGACAATGTCATTTCATACAATCTGGAAAGTGACTTCCCATATTGAAAGCGGACCTTCACTATTCTGTCCCGTCACCAACATTCGGCGTAGTGCATTACAGTTAAATAAAAGCTAATCCTAATCTAAATCCTGCAGTCAGTTTGACAGCAACGTTGTTCTGACATTACAGGAAATGCAGGTGTTCAATATTGCGGTTCAACCCCACTTTTCGCATGGGCAACCTGATTGGTCAATAGATTGTCGCCGAGACTATCACACCTGTATTCCCTGACGTATATGCCGCTTGGGTCATTGAATGTCCCCTCATCTCGTACCTGAATGGTCGACACACATTCTGAGATATTGGGCATTAGTTATTAGCCTCATCATCATTTCGGAAACTGCCTTTGCCATGTCTGTTGGTAAGCCCTATAGGAATCAAGTTACGCATCTACTCGCTGGCGCTCATAAGAATAACAGAGAGCCGATGGAGGTCTACAAAATATTAGGAGGGATGAATGAAATCAATGTCGTCAAATTGTTCCCCCTGGGGGGAAATCTGCAACGCGGGGTCACAGATATAGGTTGTGAGGTGGTAGATTTATAGTTAGAAGAGGAGGAATAACTACTCGCAGAGGATGGGAATTTGTGGAACTCGTTGCTCATAGTGCGGTGTAGTCTGTGTTATTAAATAGTTTCTAGATGGATGTCGATATATTCCTGATTGATAGCACACAGGGTTAAGTGGATGTGGAGAACCAGGAGGGAGGGTGATTTGAGACCAAGAACTTATGACTTGCATTGCTAGCACACGACCTGTCAATTTCTGACAACGATCCCGGGTATGGAGTGGTTTCCCATAAGGAGAGGGCCTGTATTCAATGGAGTGAAGAAGAATGAGAGGCGACCTTATTGCGACATATTGGATTATCAGGGGGTTTGACAGGGTAGATGCTGAGAGAATATTTGCTCTTGTGTGACTGACTAAGACTTGAAGGCATAATCTCTGAGTAACTTGGCGCCCAATTGGAACAGAGATGAGCAGCAATATCTTCTCACAGAGGGCAGTGAATCTGTGGAGTTCTTTACCACAGAGAGCTGTAGAGGCTGGGTAGTTAACTGTGTTCAACGCTGAGATCGGCACATTTTTAATCTGAAAGGGAATCGTGGATAATAGAGATAAGGCGGAAACGTGGAGTTGAGGATAATAAATTCTGGGCAGCCATTATCTCAATAAGTGGCGGAGCTATCTCGGTGGGCCCTACGGCCTACCTCTGGTCCGACGTCTCATGGCCTTATTTTGAATCAAAACACAATTTGTAAATTCAGTGATGAAAAGAATTTGGGTGAAATGGCATCATTTGAAAGGATGATTGCATTTGTTGAATCATAATCCATAAGAGCTATTTAAGAATTGGCATGGAAATAAAATATTGAACAGATACTGTTGAATAGTAAAATAGAATTCAAATAACATGACAATTTAAAAAAGGAACAAGGAAAGATGGAATTCCGGAGCAAGGATACAAAAACAACTGACTGGTCCAATTCAGTGAGATCGAGAAGGCACAATAAATTAATTAACAAACTTTGGTTTCAGTGTCGATGGAGTGCATTGAAACGCACAGAAATAATAGACAAATTATATGGAAGCCAGGTGGAGCCACACTTTTGGCATTTTCAGTTCGCATGTTACAGAAATAGGGACAGGCCTTATCCAAAGTGTAGGAGAAAGAGTATCATTGAAGAATTGGAAGTCTATGCCAAACATGAAAAGATGAACAGACTGAAATAATTGCCTTTCAAAGCAATTGAGAAATTTCTTGAGAGCCCATTACTATTCCAATAGTAGAACCAGAGGAATAGGTTTGCATTCAGGAGAGAATGAGCGGCACATTCGCAAATTGGGTTAGTCCCGCTGCCTCACTTTGCTAGGTTCAATTCCGACTCTGGGTGACCGTGTGGATTTTGCGCTTCGGCCCGTGTCTTCGCGGGTTGCCTCCGGGTGTCCGGTTACAGGCAACAGTCCACACCTGTGCAGGTAAGGTGGACTTGCCATTTCTTTTTATTAAAACAGGAAAAAAATGTATACAAGGCCAAACGGTACAAACACTAATTTTGTATTGGAGAAAGAGGGTACACTCCCCTCTGTACCAACGCACGAAGAGGAGAGGGTGTAGGATACTCTGATTATTAAAACAGTTCACAATACAGATGTACAAAAAAAATCCGTACAAGCACTAAACTTTGCGCTGGAGAGACGAGATATCTCGCCCTGTACCAACAGAAGGGAAATACAGTGTTCTGGTGGGGGGGAGAGGGGCAAGGAGGGCGGTGGAGAGCCCCCAATGGGCCATTGCCTGAACTATCTACGGAGGCAGAAAAACAAAATAATTTATGATGTGCCAAATTCCGGGAGTCCCCCAGCTGAATAGCGACTTAGTGTCCAAAGATGTGCAGGTTAGTTGGATTGGCCATGCTAAATTGACACTTAGTGTTCCACGCTGTGCAGGTGAGTTGGATTGGCGGTATCTTTTCATTAAAACAGTAAAAAATATATGCAAGGCCAAACGGTACAAACACTAATTTTGTATTGGAGAAAGAGGGAACGTTCCCCTCAGTACCAACGTACGGTGTGTGTGTGGGGGGGGGTATGATAAACTGATTATTAAAACAGTCCACACACATATCTACAAAAACAAATGGAACACGCACTAAACTTTGCGCTGGAGACCAGATACCCTCGCCTCTGGACGAATAGAAGGTAAATGAAGGGGGTGTAGTGGGGAGAGAGGAGAAAGGACGGTCCTTCGGGAGGGAGGGTGTCGGGGTATTGGCGCCGGCAGAGGGTGTGTGTGAAAAAGACACTGCCAGAATTATCTGCGGACGCAGAAAAATAAAATAATCTTGAATTAAGATGTGTCAGATTCCGGGAGTCCCCTGGAGGGTAATTGGATTGCCCATGCTAAATTGCCCCTAACGGCACCAGGATGTGCAGGTTAGGTGGATTGGCCATTCTAAATTGCCCCTGAGGGTCCCAGGATGTGCAACTTAGGTGGACTGGCCATGCTAATATGCCCCTTATCGTCGGACGATGTGCAGGTTAGGTGGATGGGTTATGCTAAATTGTCCCTTAGTGTCCCGAGGCGTGCACGTTAGGCGGATGCGCTGGGGAAGTTGGTCTTGGTAGTTGCTCTTTCAGAATGTCGGTGCACACTCGGTGGTAAGAATAGCCTCAATATGCACGGTAGGTGCAGGTTCCACCCCTGAACCAGAGAAGAAGGATAGCAGGGCATTAAGTTGGGTGGCCGGCTGACCGTCTGTGTTGTACATTCTGCATGACTGAATGCTATTGAGTATTTGAATAGACATTACTGATTTTGTAGAGGGCAGCAGAATAACTTCATAGTCGTACCTTTTTGTGATAAGTCGTTTACTTTGTGTTCAACGACGATTAGCACCATGCCAACGAGCAACAAGACACTCAGGCAATGCCTCACCAAGGGCACCGAGGTGGGAGGGATGTCTATGAAAGGATAATAAAAAGGGTTTATTTTCTTTTGCCCCAGCCATCCCCGGACAATGGGAGTAACGCTGACACATCGATTCCCTCATCTATTTCAGGCATTGTAAAGCTACTGACAGTTCAACTGTATGAAAAACAAGAGGTGTACCGAATTGATTGTGTCATACTCAGCGTGGTTGAACGCTCGATTCAATGGTGCAGGGTTATTTGCTGGATGTCAGTATCGGGAAGCACCTGGAAGTGACCACTGACTATCTGACAGAATGAAATCTGGGCAACGGAATGCTCTGGAACGTTGGTATTATATTGATCGGCGCTTAGAAGAGTGATGGGGGATATTCTAGAAACAGAAAATACTGAAGATTAGATAGGGTAGAATCGGAATCAATGGTTCCAGTTGTGGGGCAGCCCAAAACTGGTGGGCCATAGTTTGAGCATACAGATTTATGTCTGAGATGAGCAGAAATGTCTTTACCGAGAGCATGATCAATCTGTGGAATATTTGAGGCGAAAACGTTGTCTAACTTCAAGAAGGAACATATACGAAAGAGCTCTTGGGACAAAAAGGATCAAGGATTCTGGATGGAAGGTAGGACCAGGACACGCCATTTATGATCAGCCATGATGGAGCAGGTTCAAATGGCCGAATGGCCTCCAACTGCATCCGTTTGCTATGTATGGTTCTGTGTATACTTATCGGCTCTGTCCAGCCCTCTTCTGATATTGTGCACAGAAGTCAAGTCTCCTCTTGGACAGTTTTCTCCAAATCAGCCTCCAATCTAACCTCATAACTGACGTTTCTTGTCCCTGGAACCAGTCTTGTGAATCCCTTCTGCAGTCCCTGGCCTACAGCAAACAGAACTGAACAGAGTATTCCACCTGAGATCAAACTGGAGTCTTATTTACGTTCCACATAACTCACTTGCGCTTGCACTCTATGCCATTCGTAATAAAGCCCAGAACACTATACTCTAAATTATACTTTCTCTCAACCTTTCCTGCGAACCTCAATGATCAGTACACTTATGCACCCAAGTCAATTTGCTCCTGCACAGCCTCAAACATTGCAGCTCTTAGCTTATGTCGTCTGTCCATATTCTGGCAACTTAAATACACGACTCTGCATTGGAATTCGCCCGCCACCTATGTGTTCACGAGACTAAGTTGTCAGTGTACATTTCAGCCTCTGGTCAGTCCTCCTCCCAATTTTCAATGATTCACTGTTCTGCACCATTCAGTTAGCTGAGAAATCATTCCCCCTGAACAGTAATAAAGTCAGTCATAATACATAAGTAAATCAATTCTTCCAGAAACTTTATCTACAACCTGCAGCATTTCCAGATCACTGTGTTCGTCGAATATTTGAACATCCCTGTTTAAATGCTCATTTTCTGACTGTCACCCATATTGTGAATCGAGGGCTACCATTTTCCAGAAATTGAAAGAGATAGCTCAGGGTATGTTTCTCTGGATTGGGATGTTCCCCTTCGATCCGATTCACCTATTTTCAAAAATCTAATCTAAAGTACAGAGCCCTGCTAAACGGACAAATGTTCAATCATTGAAATACTTGCGTGGGCGCAGTTTGCTGCACCTCATTCCACCATCTCCAAAGTTTCAACAGAGTACAATTATTTATACTATTGTTTTGTGAGGGATAAATCGCTTCTTCAACGGAAACTGTGCCGAACTCCGATTAAATTCAAAATAATTGTTGTTTATATATTGTGGCGGATTCACCGAATGTATTCAATGCTGGGAATGAAATGGCAAGTTTAATCTCTCCCCGTTGAGCAGCGTAGAATGGGTTCATCCAGTCATTACCTGCTATGAACTCTACCTTCAAAACAATGACGTGACGATTCAAGGTCGGACAGCGAAGGAAGTTGAATTCAGGAATTTCCTGAAAGTTAGCGGCATATAAATTGAATACTACAATACACGTTCCAACGTTTGCTATTAGGTGGCCATACTACCTCGTTGGTAGCCATGCATGTGACTTGTATTTAAACTCATTTTTCCCCCCTTATTAACTATGCCATCATTATTTGAAGATGAGGGAGTCAAATTGCTACTGGCAATTAATGCATGCAAATGATAAGGCAACACAGTCGCCCACCCGCAATTGTTCCTTGCAGATATTCAGTAAAAGTTGGATAATTTTAAAACTAAATCAATCTTCTATTTGACTACAGTTGAAACAATGGGAAAGACATTCATATAAAGAAACGTACCTGGCATTGCCATACGCAGTTCCTGATCATTCTCAGTCACCACAACATCTTTGCTCCATGGAGAATCCGTTCAGTTTCCTAAAACATCTGTTTGATACTGGCAGCCATAACTTCCCAGAGAATCTCTTCCCTTAACGTTGACTTTGAAGATCGCAGTTCGCTGATCGCCATTCATGTGATGAGATTGTACCGGTTCCACGCTCCGGTTTCTGTACAAGTGGAACATGCCCCCGGAGGAGCGAATGTCCCCATTGCAGGAAATAAGAACAATTTCGCCGCTTGAAGTAAGTGCGAAATTTTTGAATTTGTTGATAGTCGGTTGAGAAAGTCGATCTGCAACAGGAAAATAAAAATCTGGAACGTTTTGAAGCACAATGACAAATAAAGAATCTTGCGTGCAAACAATGTTGATGAATGTTGGAATTTCAGATACATTGTAGCCTATGTGGTTAGTGCAGTAAGGCTTCAAGGTACAGGTTATTGTGTGTTTCACTGTTGCAGTAGTGTTTATAAAACTCCTGATTTGAAATATAGCATAGGCGTTTTTGGAGAGAGGGGGCGATTAAAGCATCGTAAACGCTTGGTAAATGGATCTGCATTTTATTAAGAGGGTTTCTTTCAGGGTCGTGAATTTGAGATATTGTGATCAGATGAGTAAGATGAAGTAGCTAATGTGAGGAGCCAGGGCTCCAAGTAGTCAGCTGTTGCTGTTTCCAACGTTAGTCATTGGCAGGAAAGGGAACTGATCGTGTTTCTGAAGAAACTCAGCCGAAATTTCTGCATTATTCTCACAATGTGCCAGGTCTCTCTCTTTCAAGCACTCTCAAAATATCTATCTTTCTCAAAGTAGAGTATTCAAGACATCTCTATGCAGCAAATAGTTGTGAGTCTGCGAACTGTATTTAAACGTGGATTGTGACCTGAGATAGCTTTGCTGTTTGAGTGGAAGTGAAGGTACAGGTTAAGGGTTATTGTGTCACTACATTGATTAGAATTGTTTAAGGAGTAGTTGTAAGCTATTTCCTTTTGTAATGCCAATTACATTTTAATACTCTGTTCGCAATAACGTTTGTTTTAATGTACCGTATCCTTACTCTCCGTGAAATTCCCCCTGGAGCGAGATATCCTTTCCTCACCGCCTTACCAATTAATAGAACAATCCTTACGGTATCGCAGATACCATTGCGGTCTGTCTAGAGTCGTAATAAAATATTTTTGGGCTCGAACGCATGCCCTATTCCTAAACAATAGCAATGTCGTCTAATGGCTCAGAGAAATTATTTTGATAAGCTACCTCCAATATTTATCGAAATGGGATTGCTCAGATTTGACCTCCTCCAGCGCTTTTCGCTCCAATCCAAGCATTCACAACTGTAGTTTCCTCCAATGACCACGGTGTCGTTATATTCAAGGTGCGTCTTGCACTGTCCTTCGTCATAATCCCTTCGATTTGTAGGATTCCGGTTGTGATAATATTGGATCCTTACGGCAGGACATTGGCAACGAAAATTCAAAGTTATCTACTCTCCGGTAAAAAAAAGTGTCCGTAAGGCGGGAACGAAGTTAAGTCTGGCATCGGTAAATCAACTGAAGTCAAACAGATCACACATTGAATACATTTCTCCAATCGGCGTGCCAATCATACAGCAGACCTCATTATTGGTGAACCATTAAGTAGTCTCACATTGAAATAACATAAGGGTTGCAATGTTGCTTGATCACAGCTTTTAACTTTGCAATAAATATACTTTGCTGTAATAAATGTACTATGTTTTATTGACGATAGAGAGTAAAGCTTCGTAAACGTTCTTCCAACAGAACTGGTTCCAAAACCTGAAGATACTTTGCAATCCCAGTATCTTGAGAATGACATGAGCTAACGTTTCTAGTCTGGATGGCTTTGTCAAAGCGGGAGAGAACTGGAAATAGCGCCAAATGTATAAAGATGTGGGCGGGGGAATTGGAGCAGCACCTCTGGACAGGATGCCTGCCACGTGTGGAAATTGACAAAGATATCCTGGGCCGAAAGACAAAAGGAATGTAAATGCGGATGATTATGGCGAATGAGGATGCTGACCGTGGCACATCAATAACTTAGAAAATGTTAATTTCACAACAAATGTAAGCAGGATAGAAAATGCAACTTGGAGCTGGGAACAGATGGACATCGTGGGAACGGAGTTCTGCCCAGTATACCATCTCTTCTTTCCACTTCCCTCTTGGAGGTTGACAACGGGTGTGCTATCTCCTCTGCAACATAACTCGTTCAACTGTTTCAACATTAAACACTGTCGCTCGTTCTGAATGTTGTTGCCAAATAGAATCTACAAGAAGTGGGCAGGTCGCAATCACTGCTCCGAACACAATAAACAACTGGAGGAAAGTCTGAGAGCAGCAAACATTGCTCAAGCATTTGAGGAACGTTGCACACTGATTTATGCAGCAGGTTATTTCCACTTGTTTTAATCTCCTCACCAAGACTGAAAACAGTTAAATGGTGACACGTTAGCCCAGAAACTGCAATTATTGTATTCAGTTTTAAAATCGGTTACTCACATATGTCCATTCCGAGAAGCCAGCCGAAATGAACTTAAAAGAAAAGGAGTGACAATGTTAAAAAATAACCTAGAATGTGCATCATTCCGTGCACTCTTTCCACACATTGCAAATAACAGAATGTGGAGATGGAAACTCAAATGATTTCCAGAGCCTAAGACCGCTGGGGTTTAAGAGACGTTTAGCTTTCAGCACATAGAGTGGTCTTCGTTCCATTCTGTCTCCACTGGCACTCATGCACCTATCTTTCCAATCGCATTTTCCAGCCCGTGTGTCCGTAGTCTTGTATACTGTAGAGTTTGAAGTGCTCATCAAATGCCTCTTAAAATTATGTGGGCTCTCGGCTCTACCAACTTTTTAGGCAGTGGTTTCCAGATCGACAACACCCGCTGGGTCAATGGTTCTTCCTCAACCGCTTCTCCAATCTCCTGCCCCTGTCCTTTTGTCTATGGATTTAGAGTACCAATTATTTTTTTTTGCAACAAAAAGGGTAATTTAACGCGGCCAATCCACCTACCTTACACATTCTGTTCTGGTTGCAGGGGTGAGATGCACGCAAACACGGCAAGAATGTGCAAACTCCACATGGATAATGACTCGAAGCCGGGAGCGAACCTGAGTCCTCGGCGCCCTGAGGAAACATGCTAACCACTGCGCCACCGTCCTACCCCTTACCTTAAACCTGCGTCCCTCCCCCACATGGTTAATTACCCTCCGCGAAGGGTAAAAGTTTCTTTTGAGGTACCGTCTCTCTGTCCCTCATAGTTTTATGCACCTCAGCAAGATCCACCACCAGCCTCCTCTGCTCCTAGGAAAACCATCACAGACTATCCACCCTCTCTTCATAGCTGAAACACTCCAGCCCAGGCAAGCTGCTGGTGAATCTCCTCTGGATCGTTTCAGGTGCAATCAAATTCTTCCCAGAATGTGGCGGCCAAAATTGCACAGAGCTCTAGATGTGGTTTGAAGTGTGCTTGTTAAAGCATGTGCTTACATCTAATGATTGAGCCAATCCAGGGAGGCATCCCACATGCTTTCGCCACCTTCCTACAAGAATCTATGGACATGCACCACAAGGCACCTCTGCTCCATTGTAATGCACAGCCTCCCGCCGTTCATTCAGTATTCCTTTGCCTCGTTAGTCCTCCCAAAATGCAGCACGCCGCACATCTCAGGGTAAAATTCCATTTTTCACAGTCAATCTCACCATCTCATTTATATAGTCCTGGATTCTAAGGCTTTCGTCCTCGTTATTTACTGTCTGGTCTGTACTATACACTGTACCTCGGTGACGTGACAATAAATCTAAATCGAATCTGCCACGCCACCAATTATCTTCCTATTGCGAACATTCTGATCACTTGCTCCACAGGGTAGGGATTTGGTTGGGTTGAGTTGGTTGTTGGGAGTTCATAGATCATAGAATTTACAGTGCAGAAGGAGGCCATTCGGCCCATCGAGTCTTCACCGGCTCTTGGAAAGAGCACCCTACCCAAGGTCAACACCTCCACCCTATCCCCATAACCCAGTAACCCCACCCAACACTATGGGCAATTTTGGACACTAAGGGCAATTTATCATGGCCAATCCACCTAACCTGCACATCTTTGGACTGTGGGAGGAAACCGGAGCATCCGGAGGAAACCCGCGCACACACGGGGAGGATGTGCAGACTCTGCACAGACAGTGACCCAAGCCGGAATCGAACCTGGGACCCTGGAGCTGTGAAGCACTTGTGCTATCCACAATGCTACCGTGCTGTGTCAATCTTGGAAAATTGGAAGATCAGGAAGATACGATCGGTCTTAATCTAATGATAAATACGTCCATTGACATCAAGATTTAATAATTCAACGCCACTTTTTCAGTCTGAATGGGGTTGCGGGGGGGGGGGGGTTCATGACTGTAAAGGTTTGCAGCCTCCATGCTAAAACCTCAGACCCAGATTTATGTGACACACGTCATTGGAGCAGTCTGGCAAGTAGCTCATCTCTATTCCCAGTGACGTTGTGCGCTGCTCTGGTTGGGACACATCAGAAGACTCGAGATGGACGAATGCCTGAAAGCAGCAACAAAATAGGGGGCTCTGCACTTAGAAACATAGAAAACAGTAGCAGGAGGAAGTTATTCGCTCCTTCGAGTCTGGTCCAACATCCATTATGATCATGGCAGATCCTCCAAAATAATAGCCCAATCCTGCTTTGCCCCAATAGAAACAGAGGGGTGTCATCGAGACATAGGGTCCTGTTGTGCGGAAGGCCATTCTGCCTACGGAGTCTGTACCGACGTTCTGAAAGAGCACCAACAAAGGCCCACTTCCCCACCATATCCCCACAGCCCCAGCTAATCTTTGGACCGTGAGGGATAATTTGACATGACAAAGCCACGTAATTTACATTTCTCTGGACACTAAGTGGCAATTTAGTAAGGCCGATTGACCTAAACATGAATGGATTGGGCCGCTAACGTGCTTAGATTTTCACCGAATCTCAGAATAATACAATGCAAAAGATGTCATTTGGTACAATAAACCTGCACCGACCCATGGAAAACACGTGACCTGCCTATCTAATCCCTTTGCGAGCACTTTGCAAATAGCATTGAATGTTACGAGATGCCAAGTACTCATCCAGATGCTTTATAAAGGCAACGCGCCTCGATCACCGTCCCAGGAGGTGAATTCCAATCCATGACCGCCCTCTGGGTAAGAAGGTTTCCTTCAACTCTCCCCAAAATCTTCTGACCCTCACCTTGAACCTGTGTCGCCTCGTGACTGGCCTTTCAACTAAGGGGAATACCTGCCCCCTATCTACTCCGTCCATGCCCATCACAATCTTGGATACCATAACCAGGTAACCCCTCAGTCTTTTCTGTTCCAGTGAAAATACCCGAAGCCTCTCTGGATAACATCTCTCCATGACTTTACAATTCTCTCCCAGACACCATCCTGGCGTATCACTTCTACATCCCCTCCAGTACAATCACATCCTTCCTATGATGTGTGGATCACAATTACACATAGTGCTCCAGCTATGGCCTCACCAAAGTTACATATAAATCCAGAGGACCTCCCTCACTTGCTCTTAATTTTCTGGAAAACATGTTCGGATCTCCTGATTCGACCTGCCAGAAATGTTTCTATTGCCACTTTCCTTTCCGAATTTAAATGTTGACTTCACCGCAGTACTTTCTATTATGCTCCAGTCTTTCCACACTATTGCGCATTTTGTGACCGCAATGAACGAACATTTTGTTTCGTTTTGACATTAGAAATTAACGTTTGTATATTCCCCGTGACTGCTCTCCTCTTTTCGAAGAAAGCTGAGAACTGATGACTGAACAGGAGCGCGCCACGCCTCAGACGAGGGGATTGGCTGAATTCTAGGCCTTCATGAATAATTCATTCATGGCATTTGAACCCATTTAGTTGGGGTGAATCGGTATCAGGAACCAGACGTCCAGCCAATCGACCCCGAATTTGCGCTCGTCTGGGTAACCGCATGACTCTAGTTTGGCAGAATTGCCCTCAGCATTTCTGGCCACCTGCTTGGGCTGCCACTTGTACAATTTCACTTCTGAATGCCTCCTACTGCTTTGAAATAGTTTTACAGAGAACATTCCAATAGCTGGAACCAATACACTCTTGCTAGCTCATCTCCCAAATTTGTAAAGTCTGCCTTCCACAATTTACTTTGTGGAAATGCCGGCGTTGGACTTGGATGAGCACAGTAAGAAGTCTTACAGCACGAGGTTAAAGGCCAACAGGTTTGTTTCAAGCACTAGCTTTCGGAGCACTGCTCCTTCCTCAGGTGAATGAAGAGGTAGGTTCCACAAACATAAACATAGACAAAGTCAAAAATGAAAGACGATACTTTGCATGCGAATCTTTCCAGGTACTTAAGTCTACAGATCCAGACGGAGCCACTGTAGAGAGATAATCACATAAAATAGAGGTGTGAATTGTCCAAAGCCAGGACAGTTGGTAGGATTTCGCAAGACCAGGCCAAATGGTGGGGGTTGAATTTCATAGAATTTCATAGAATTTGTAGTGCATAAGGAGGCAATTCGGCCCATCGAGTCTGCACCGGCTCTTGGAAAGAACACCCAACCCAAGCAAACACCACTCTATCCCCATAACCCAGTAACCCCATTCAACCAACACTAAGGGCAATTTTGGACCCTGAGGGCAATTTAGCATGGCCAATCCACCTAACCTGCACATCCTTGAACTGTGGGAGGAAACCGGAGCACCCGGAGGAAACCCATGCACACGCGGGCAGAACGTGCAGACTCCACACAGACAGTGACCCAGCCGGGAATCGAACCCGGGACTCTGGCGCTGTAAACCAATTGTGCTAACAACTATGCCACCGTGCTGCCTCGTGTCGAATGTAATGCGACAAGAGTCCAAGGTCCCCGTTGAGGCCATTTCTCATGTGTGCAGAACTTGGATATACGTTTCTGCTCGTTAGAAGCCTTTCTCTCCAGTGGCTGCATCATCATCCACCACCTGCAGGACAACCCTTGTTGTAGCTGACTGCCTGCATCAGATTTCTCCACCTGCACGACCACCCTTGTTGTGGTTGACTGCATGTACCAGGGTCCACAAGCTGCAGGACCACCCTTGTTGTGGTTGACTGCATGTACCAGGGTCCACAAGCTGCACGACCACCCTTGTTGTACCTGACTGCCTGTACCAGGGTCCTCCACCTGCACAACACAGTTGGTGTAACTGACTGACTGCACCAGAGCCCTCCACCTGCACGACCCTCTTGGTGTAGCTAAATGTCTGCATCAGAGTCCTCCACTGCACGACCACCCTTGTTGTAGATGACTGCCTGGACCAGGGTCCAGAACCTGCACGGCCCTCTTGATGTAGCTGACTGCCTATACCAGCGTCCTCTACTTGAAAGCTCCACTTGGTGTAGCTGACTGCCTGTACCAGGGTCCTCCACGTGAACGATCCACTTGGTGTAGCTGACTGCCTGAATCTGGGTCCTCAACTTGAAAGATCCACTTAGTGTAGCTGACTGCCTGTACCAGGGTCCTCAAACTGAAAGATCAACTTGGTGTAGCTGACTGCCAACACCAGGGCCCTCCAGTTGAAAGATCCACTTGGTGTTTCTGGCTGCAATGTACCAGGGTCCTCCACCTGCACGACTTACCTTGGTGTAGCTGACTGCCTGTACCAGGGTCCTGTACCTGAAAGATCCACTTGGTGCAGCTGACTGCCTGTACCAGTGTCCTTTACCTGAAAGATCCACTTGGTGTAGCTGACTGCCTGCATCATGGTCCTCTACCTGAAAGATCCACTTGTTGTAGCTGACTTGGAGTACAGTGTTCAATTCTGGTCGCCACACTACCAGAAGGATGTGGAGGCTTTAGAGAGGGTGCAGAAGAGATTTACCAGAATGTTGCCTGGTATGGAGGGCATTAGCTATGTGGAGCGGTTGAATAAACTTGGTTTGGTCTCACTGGAACGACGGAGGTTGAGCGGCGACCTGATAGAGGTCTACAAAATTATGAGGGGCATAGACAGAGTGGATAGTCAGAGGCTTTTCCCCAGGGTAAAAGGGTCAATTACTAGGGGGCATAGGTTTAAGGTGAGAGGGGCAAGGTTTAGAGGAGATGTACGAGGCAAGTATTTTGCACAGAGGGTTGTAGGTGCCTGGAACTCGCTACCGGAGGAGGTGGTGGAAGCAGGGACGATAGTGACATTTAAGGGGCATCTTGACAAACACATGAATAGGATGGGAATAGAGGGGTACGGACCCCGGAAGTGTAGAAGATTGTAGTTTAGGCGGACAGCATGGTCGGCACGGGCTTGGAGGGCCGAAGGGCCTGTTCCTGTACTGTACTTTTCTTTGTTATTTGACTGCCTGCATCATGGTCCTCTACCTGAAAGATCCACTTGATGTTGCTGGTTCAGGACGCTGGGCAGGCAGTCAGAAACACGAAGATGGGAAAGTAGGTTGACGACCCTGGCGCAGCTGTCAGCAACACCAAGAGGGTCGTGCAGATGGAGGACCCTGGTGATGCTGACTGTCTGCAGCAGGGCCTGCCGGCTGTAGTCCCTCTGTGCGATGCTGACTGCCTGCACCAGGGTCCTCCGCCCGCATCCTTTCTACCTTAGGACGAATAACTGCCCCACGGCCCTATTCCCGCACTCTCCTCCAGATGTTGGTATTGTGTACTTTCTACCTTGATCGGACTTTTTAACAAAATGCTCTGTGACATTTTCGCATAGTTTAAGAACAGAGGGCAGCACGGGAGCACAGTGGTTAGCGCTGCGCCTGGGACCCGGGTTCTAATCCGACCTTGGGTGACTGTCTGGGTGGAGTTTTACTTTCTCCCCGAGTCTGCGTGGGTTTCCTCCCAGTGCCCCGGTTTACCCCACGGTCCAAATAGCTGCAGGATCGATGGATTGATGGATTGATGACCGCCTTTTTGTCCCAAGGTATGCCGTTCGGTGACGCTAATCCATAGGTGGGTAGGGTCAGCCGATGTAGGGTGCTCTTTCTGTGGGTTGTTACAAACTCGATGGCTTCATTCTGCACTGCAAGACTTCTATGTTGCAAATCAGGCAAACAATTCCTTGCACGGTTTCATATTTTCAGTTGCAAAATATAGGAAGTGGGCATTCAAAAAAAACATGCAGGCTTACATCTGTTGATGCAGTTCCTCAGTGTTACACAGTTCCTAAATTACAACCACAATCCTTGGGACGTTGAAGCTAATATGCGCAATATGTACTCACCGATTGGAAGGAATATTAATGTCGTAAACATTTTCCAATCAGGGTCACACACGGTGATTGGGTTTCCAAAGTGTCTACTTCTTAGACGTTCCTAGATGTATTCCTAATATTTTTTTGTCTAACGGATATGACGAGTCGGTTGCCCTGGAAACTAAGATTTTAACACAAGATAACACCTTCGCCAAATTCACCAATTGACCATGTAACACGTGACAACTTGATCAGCAACTTCCAGTCAGCAACATCACTCAAAGAACAAAGAACAAAGAAAATGTCAACACTGGAACAGGCCCTTCGGCCCTCCCAGCCTACACCGATCCAGATCATTTATCTAAACCTGTCTTCTATTTTCCAAGGATCTACTCCCCTCTGTTCCCAGCCCGTTCATATATCTGTCTAGATGCATCTTAAATGATGCTATCGTTCCCGCCTCTACCACCTCCACTGGCAAAGCTCTCCAGGCACCCACCGCCCTCTGCGTAAAAATCTTTCCACGCACATCTCCCTTACACTTTCCCCCCCTCACCTTGAAATCGTGACCCCTTGTAATTGACACCCTCACACTTGGAAAAAGCTTGTTGCTATCCACCTTGTCCATACCTCTCATAATGCTGTGGACCTCAATCAGGTCCCCCTCAGCCTCCGTCTTTCCAACGAAAACAATCTTAATCTACTGAACATTTCTTCATAGCCAACACCCTCCATCCCAGGCAACATCCTGGTGAACCTCCTCTGCACTGTCTCTAAAGCATCCACATCCTTCTGGTAATGTGGCGGACAGAACTGCACGCAGTATTCCAAATGTGGCCAAACCAAATTCCTATACAACTGTAACATGACCTGCCGACTCTTGTACTCGATACCCCGTCCGATGAAGGCAAGCATGCTTTATGCCTTCTTGACCACTCTATCGACCTGCGTTGCCACCTTCAGGGTACAATGGACATGAACCCCCAGATCTCTCTGTACATCAATTTTCCACAGGACTCTTCCGTTAACCGTATAGTCCGCTCGTGAATTAGATCTTCCAAAATGCATCACCTAGCATTTGCCTGGATTGAACTCCATCTACCATTTCTCTGCCCAACTTTCCAATCTATCTATATTTTGCTGTAACCTCTGACAGTCGTTCTTATTATCTGCAACTCCACCAATCTTATTATCGTCTGCAAACTTGATAATCAGACCATCAGACCATTCGTCCAGATCATTTATGTATACCACAAACAACAGTGGTCCCAGCACGGATCCCTGTGGAACACCACTAATCACCTTTCTCCATTTTGAGATACTCCCTTCCACCACGACTTTCTGTCTCCTGTTGCCCAGCCAGATCTTTATCCATCTAGCTAGTACACCCTGAACCCCATACGACTTCACTTTTTCCATCAACCTACCATGGGAAACTTTATCAAACGACTTACTGTCGTCCATGTATATGGCATCTACAGCCCTTCCCTCATCAATTAACTTTGTGACTTCCGCAAATAATTCCTTTAGGTTTGTGAGACATGACCTGCACTGCAGAAAACCATGCTGCCTATCACTGGTAAGTCTATTTTCTTCCAAATGTGAATAGATCCTATCACTCAGTTTATTCTCCAACAGTTTGCCTACCACTGCCGTCAAGCTCACAGATCTACAATTCCCTGGATTATCCCTGCTACCCTCCTTAAACAGAGGGACAACTTTAGCAATTCTCCAGTCCTCCGGGACCTCACCCGTGCTCCAGGATGCTGCAAAGATATCTGTTAATGCCCCAGCTATTTCGCCCCTCGCTTCCCTCAGCAACCTGGGATAGACCCCATCCGGGCCTGGGGACTTGTCCACCTTAATGCCTTTTAAAATACCCCAAACTTCCCCCTTCCTTATGCCGACTTGACCTAGAGTATTTCCACATCCATCCCTAGCCTCAACATCCATCATGTCCCTCTCCTTGGTGAATTACGATGCAAAGTACTCATTAAGAGTCTCAAACATTTCCGTGAATTCACGCATTAATTCCCGCTTTTGTCTTTGAGTGGGCCAACCCTTTCTCTTGTTATCCTCTTGCTCCTTATATACGAATAAAAGGCTTTGGGATTTTCCTTAACCCTGTTAGCCAAATATATTTCATGATCTCTTTTAGCCCTCTTTATTGCGCGTTTGAGATTTGTCCTACTTTCCCGATAATCCTCCAAAGCTTCATCATACACAATCAGTGCTCGGTACAAAATGTATTGCCATTATTTCTAAACTTGAATGTAACATGTCAAACCTATCAGTTTGGAAAATGCAGTAAACGAGGCAATGAGGTAATCTGAGACATCTGTGGAACAAATGTATGTACTAGGAGGCGGTGGCATTCTGACATTTTCACTGCACTCGTCACGCAAAATATCTGGGGACATGCGTTCGAATCCCAAATCAGGAATTCAATAAAAGAAATCTGGAACTGAAAGTCTGATGATAACTCTGGAGCACGTGTCAATTGGTGGAAGGAGCTGGCCTAATTCAACAACGACCACATCTGTATCCACAGTAATGTGCTAGACTCTGGAGTGGTTACTGAAGAACCGTAGAGTAACACAATTCCTATACTGCCTAAGGAGGCCATGCACTGACTCAACGACAGAGCAGCCCACCTAAGCAAGTCCTAGACCTTAACCCTACCTAACCTGCACGTCTTTGTATACTAAGGGGCAATTCTAGCATGGCCAATGCACTTAACCTGCACATCTTTGGAGACTAAGGGACATTGTAACATGGCCAATCCATATAACTAGCACATATCTGGACACTAATGGACATTAAGCATGGGCAATCTACATAACCTGCACATCTTGGATACTAACGGGAACCCACATCAAGGAAATAATTACATTCAAAAAACTGGCACCTGCTCAATGTTCTCTGATAAGTTACTGAGGACAAAATATCTTCTTTGTTTTTAGTAGGGCAATTTAGCATGGGCTGTCCAACTAACGTGCATATGTTTGGGCTCTGGGAGGGAACTGGGGAGCTCGGAGGGAACACATGCAGGCACGGGGAGAAAGTGCATACCCCACACAGTCAAACAAGGCAGGAATTGAACACGGGCCACAGGTGCTGTGAGGGAGCATAGCTAATCGCTGTGCCCTACTAACACGAACATGTCTTGTTTTTGGGAGTTAGTCTTGTGCATGTTAAATACATACTGACTTTATTATACGATCATTAAAACATGTTTTACGAGATGTGGGCGTCGCAGTGTGGGCCAGCATTTATTGGCCATACTTAGTTGCCCTTCAGAAGGTGATGATGAGTTCCCTTCTTGAACCGCTGTAGTACTTCACGTGTAGGCACTCCCACTGTGCTGTTAGGGAGGGATTTCCAGGATTTTGCCCCAGCGACAGTGAAAGAACAGCGATATGTTTCCAAGTCAGGGTGGTGAGTGACCTGGCGGGGAACCTCCTGATGGTGGGATTCCAGGTATCTTCTGCTCTTGCCCTTCTAGATGGCAGTGGCCGTGGGATTGGAAGGTGCTGTCGAAGACTCCTTGATGAGTTTCTGTAGTGCACTGTGTAGTTGGTACACATGGCTGTCACTGTTCGTCAGTAATGGTGGGTTTGAATGTTAGGGTTAGGAGGAGCCTTGGAAAACTAGGGATGGTGTGAACCTCGTAGAAAAGAAAAAGGATAGTTAGAGGCTTTTCCCCAGGGTAGAGGGGTCAATTACTAGGGGGCATAGGTTTAAGGTGAGAGGGGCAAGGTTTAGAGTAGATGTACGAGGCAAGTTTTTTACGCAGAGGGTAGTGGTTGCCTGGAACTCGCTACCGGAGGAGGTGGTGGAAGCAGGGACGATAGTAACATTTAAGGGGCATCTTGACAAATACATGAATAGGATGGGAATAGAGGGATACGGACGCAGGAAGTGTAGAAGATTGTAGTTTAGTCGGGCAGCATGGTCGGCACGGGCTTGGAGGGCAGAAGGGCCTGTTCCTCTGCTGTACATTTCTTTGTTCTTTGTTCTTTGAGTCTTTTGTACGTTCCAGAAGGATGGGACAGTCGAAACCCTTGAGGAGTATAAAGAAAGTAGGATGGTACATAAGCGGGAAATTAGGAGGGCTAGAAATGGTTGTTGGTAAGTAGGATTGAGGTGAATCACGAAGCGTTTTATTCTGCTGTAAAAAGCAAAAGGGTGGCCAGGGAAAGGATTCGACCACTTAAGGAGAGTGGAGAGGAATCTATGTGTTGAGCCAGAGGAAACGTGCGAGGTATTAAATCAGTACTTTGCATCAGTGTTGACCGATCAAAAGGGTTTTGTGGGAGATGATTCTTGGGTAGGGTGCGTCGACCGTCATGATCATGTTAACATCGAAAAGGAGGAGGTATTGGGTATTTAAAAAAATATTAAGGTAGATATGTTTCCAGGGCCAATGGGATTTTCCCCAGAAATGTGACGGAAGCAAGGGAGGAAATTTTGTGAGCCTTGGCTGACATCTTAAAAATAATAATCTTTATTGTCACAAGTAGGCTTACCTTAGCACTGCATTGAGGTTACTGTAAAAATCGCCTAGTCGCCATTGTAGCGCTTGTTCTGGTACACTGAGGGTGAATTCAAAATGTCCAAATTTCCTAACAACACGTCCTTCGGGACTTGCGGGAGAAAACCGGAGAATGAGATAGCGGGAATCTAACCTGGGTCCCTGGTGCTGTGAAGCAATAGTGCTAACCACTGTGCAACCATGCTTCCCGTGTCCTGCCGTGCCGCCTTTGAATCCTCATTGGCTGTAGCTGAGTTCCCAAAGTACTGGAGAATGGTTAATATGAAAGCGCCGTTTAAGAGAGGTAGCAGCCATAGTCCAGGAAAATGTAGGCCGTTGAGCCTTACGTCTGTAGCAGGTAAATTATAGGAGAGAATTCTTAGGGACAGGATTTATACCCATTTGGAAACAAATGGACTCATTAGCGATAGAAACCATGTTTTTGTGAAGGGGAGGTTGTGCCTCAGTAACTTTGTCGAATTTTTGAGGAGGTGACGAAGATGATTGATGAGGGGAGGGCGGTGTATGTTGTTTACATAGACTTCAGTAAAATCTTTAACAGGTGTCTCATGGCAGACTGGTACAAACAGTGACGTTCAACGGGATCAGATGTGAGTGGAAAGATTGATACAGAACTTGTTCGGCCATAGAAGGCAGAGGGTAGCAGTGGAAGAATGTTTTTCTGAATTTAAGGTTGTGACTAGTGGTGTTCCACGGTGATCTGTGCTCGGGTCATTTTGTTTGTAGTACACATAAACGATTTGGATGAACATGTGGCTGTTCTGATTAGTAAGTTTGCGGATGATACCAAGGTTGGTGGAGTGGCAAATAGTGTTGAAGATTGATAGAGGATATAGCAGGCCAAAGGTAGAACAAAGAACATACAGTGCAGAAGGCGCCAATTCGGCCCATCGAGTCTGCACCAACCCACTTAAGCCCTCACTTCCACCCTATCTCTGGAACCCAATAACCCCTCCTAAGCGTTTTGTCCACGAAGGACAATTTATCATGGTCAATCCACCTAACCTGCACGTCTTTGGCCTGTGGGAGGAAACCGGATAACCCGGAGAAAACCCATGCAGACAGGGGGAGAATGTACAGAGTCCACACAGACAGTGTCCCAGCGGGGAATCGAACCTGGGTTTCTGGTTCTCTGAACCCACAGGGCTATCCACTTATCCTACCTGGGCAGAGAAATGGCAAACGGACTTTAATGCACACAACTTGTGCATTAATACATTTGGGTAGGTCAAATATTGAGGGGAAATATACCGAAAATGGCAACACTCTTAAGAATATAGAAAGTCAAAAAGATCTGGCGTGCATGTCCACAGATCTTTGAAGGTGGCAACACAAGTGGACAAATTAGTCAAGAAAGCATTTGGAATGCTTGCCTTCATTGGACGAGGCATCGAGTAAAATTACTGCCACGTCATGCTACAGTTATATTGAACCTTAGTAAGGCCACACTTGGAATATTGGGCACAATTCTGGTCGTCACACACCAGAAGGATGTGCAGTCTTTGGAGAGGGTGCAGAGCACCTTTACCAGGATGTTGCCTGGTCTGGAGGGTGTTAGCTAAGTGGAGAGGCTGAATTGACTCGGACTGTTTTCATTAGAAACACGGAGGTTGAGGGGTGACCTGACAGAGGTTTACAAGATTATATGGGGCATGTGATTGCCTGCATGGGCTGGCACTCTTTCCCAGAATGCAGAGGCTAGTCCCAGAGTTCTCCCAGTGAGCCAGAGAAGACACAGCCAGTGTGAGACAGCAAAGAGTGAGTTTGGGAATTTGAATCTAGGTGGGAATTGAATCCAATCAAATTGGTCAGGCAGCTCCTTTTAAATTTCAGGAGTTTAAATTAATTTAAATTAATCTAGAATTGTGCAGTGTAGGTTAACAAGGGCTGCCCCACCCACTCACATAACTGGTTGGCAGTTAAGTGTCAGTCACTTTAATCTACCTTGATCTAAAAGCAGGTGGGGAGGGGAGTCACCTCAGGACAATTTCAAGGGAGCAACTTGTAACTCACTCTCAGTGAGTTCTCCCAGTGAGCCAGAGAGAAGACAGACCCAGGAGTGAGATACAGCAAAAAGTGAGTTTGGGAATTTGAGTCTAGGTGGGAATTCGAAGCTGGTAGGGTGGTGGTGCTTTTTATCCCAGGTAAATAGTTTTTCTGTTTTCTTTTTCTTTTCATTGGTATGTTTATTTTTTTTTCCTTCGTTGTCTTTTTTTTCAAACTGTAGTTGTTGGAGTTAACCAAAGGTTTACGACACGGCAGGATATCTCAGACCAGTGTCATGCTCCTCGTGTGCGATGTGGGAGCCCAGGGACACGTCCACTGTCCCTGGCTCCTTCACGTGCAAGAAGTGTGTCCAACTGCAGCTCCTGTTAGACCGCTTGACGGCTCTGGAGCTGCGGATGGACTCACTTTGGAGCGTCCGCGATGCTGAGTACATCGTGGATAGCACGTTTAGCTAGTTGGTCACACCACAGATGAAAGTTACTGAGGGAGATAGAAAATGGGTGACCAAAAGACTGAGCAAGTGTAGGAAGGCAGTGCAGATGTCCGCTGCTGTTATTTCCCTACAAAACAGATATACCGCTTTGGATACTGTTGAGGGAGATGGCTCACCAGGGGAAGGCAGCAGCAGCCAGGTTCATGGCACCGTGGCTGGCTCTGCTGCGCAGCTGGGCAGTAAGAAGCATGGCAGGGCTATAGCGATAGGGGACTCAATCGTAAGGGAATAGACAGGCGGTTCTGCGGACGCAATCGAGTCTCCAGGATGGTATGTTGCCTCCCTGGTGCAAGAGCCGAGGAAGCACATTCCCTTTAGAGTGAAGGGCAAGGCTGGTAGAAGTAGGGAACCCTGGATGACTCGAGATAGTGAGACTCTGGTCAAAAAGAAGAAGGAGGCATATGACGTACATAAGCAACTGGGACCAAGTGGATCCCTTGAAGAGTATAGAGATTGTCGAAATAGAGTTAAGAGGGAAATCAGGAGGGCAAAAAGGGGACATGAAATTGCTTTGGCAAATAATGCAAGGGAGAATCCAAAGAGATTCTACAGATACATAAAGGGGAAAAGAGTAACTCGGGACAAAGTCGGGCCTCTTAAGGATCAACAAGGACATCTATGTGCAGAGCCACAAGCGTTGGGTGAGATCCTGAATGAATATTTCTCATCGGTATTCACGGTGGAGAAAGGCATGGAGGTTAGGAAACTAAGGGAAATAAATAGTGATGTCTTGAGAAGTGTGCATATTACAGAGGAGGAGGTGCTGGAATCTTAAAGCGCATCAAGGTAGATAAATCCCCGGGACCTGATGAAATGTATCCCAGGATGTTGTGGGAGGGTAGGGAGGAAATTGCGGGTCCCCTAACCGAGATAGTTGAATCATCGGCAGCCACAGGTGAGGTGCCTGAAGATTGGAGAGTGGCGAATGTTGTGCCCTTGTTTAAGAAGGGCAGCAGGGAAAAGCCTGGGAACTACAGACCGGTGAGCCTAACGTCTGTAGTAGGTAAGTTGCCAGAAGGTATTCTGAGAGACAGGATCTACAAGCATTTAGAGAGGCAAGGACTGATTCGGGGCAGTCAGCATGGCTTTGTGCGTGGAAAATCATGTCTCACAAATTTGATTGAGTTTTTTGAGGGAGTGACCAAGAAGGTAGATGAGGGCAGTGCAGTAGACGTTGTCTACATGGACTTTAGCAAAGCCTTTGACAAGGTACCGCATGGTAGGTTGTTGCAGAAGGTTAAAGCTCACGGGATCCAGGGTGAGGTTGCCAATTGGATTCAAAATTGGCTGGACGACAGAAGGCAGAGAGAGGGTGGTTGTAGAGGGTTGTTTTTCAAACTGGAGGCCTGTGACCAGTGGTGTGCCTCAGGGATCGGTGCTGGGTCCACTGTTATTTGCGATTTATATTAATGATTTGGATGAGGATTTAGGAGGCATGGGTAGTAAGTTTGCAGATGACACCAAGATTGGTGGCACAGTGGATAGTGAAGAAGGTTATCTAGGATTGCAACGGGGTCTTGATCAATTAGGCCAGTGGGCCGACGAATGGCAGATGGAGTTTAATTTAGATAAATGTGAGGTGATGCATTTTGGCAGATCGAATCAGGCCAGGACCTACTCAGTTAATGGTATGGCGTTGGGGAGAGTTATAGAACAAAGAGATCTAGGAGTACAGGTTCATAGCTCCTTGAAGGTGGAGTCGCAGGTGGACAGGGTGGTGAAGAAGGCATTCGGCATGCTTGGTTTCATTGGTCAGAACATTGAATACAGGAGTTGGGACGTCTTGTTGAAGTTGTACAAGACATTGGTACGGCCACACTTGGAATACTGTGTGCAGTTCTGGTCACCCTATTATAGAAAGGATATTATTAAACTAGAAAGAGTGCAGAAAAGATTTACTAGCATGTTGCCGGGACTTGATGGTTTGAGTTATAAGGAGAGGCTGGATAGACTGGGACTTTTTTCCCTGGAGCGTAGGAGGCTTAGGGGTGATCTTATAGAGGTCTATAAAATAATGAGGGGCATAGATAAGGTAGATAGTCAACATCTTTTCCCAAAGGTAGGGGAGTCTAAAACTAGAGGGCATAGGTTTAAGGTGAGAGGGGAGAGATTCAGAAGGGCCCAGAGGGGCAATTTCTTCACTCAGAGGGTAGTGAGTGTCTGGAATGGGCTGCCAGAGGTAGTAGTAGAGGCGGGTACAATTGTGTCTTTTAAAAAGCATTTAGATAGTTACATGGGTAAGATGGGTATAGAGGGTTATGGGCCAAGTGCGGGCAACTGGGACTAGCTTAATGGTAAAAACTGGGCGGCATGGACTGGTTGGGCCGAAGGGCCTGTTTCCATGCTGTAAACTTCTATGATTCTATGAGTCTATGTCTCGGAGCGGCTGCAGGACATTCTGGGGGAGGGGAGGGTGAACAGCCAGCTGTCGAGGTGCACCTGGGCACCAACGATATAGGTAAAAAAGGGGACCATGTGCTACAAGCTGAATTCAGGGAGTTAGGAGTTAAACTAAAAAGTAGGAACTCAAAGGTAGTAATCTCAGGATTGCTACCAGTGCCACGAGTTAGTCAGAGTAGGAATGTCAGGATAGATAGGGTGAATGCGCTGCTCGAGAGGTGGTGCAAGAGGGAGGGATTCAAATTCCTGCGGCCTTGGAACCGGTTCTGGGGAGGTGGGACCAGTACAAACCGGAAGGTCTGCAATTGGGCAGGACTGGAACCGATGTCCTAGGGGTGGTGTTTGCTAGAGCTGTTGGGGAGAGTTTAAACTAATGTGGCAGGGGGATGGGAACCGATGCAGGATGTTGGAAGGTAGTAAAACAGGGACAGAAACAAAAGGCAGTAAGGGGGAAAGTATAAGGCAGAGAAGCCATAGTCAAAAATTTAAAAGGGCGACAGTACAAGGTACTGTGACTAAGGGGTGCTCAGTGAATAGTACCAGTAATACTGAAAGGAATAAAACGGAAAGTAAAAACATTAATGGTAAGCGACGCGGAACGTTGTTACATGAAGATATTGATTCAACGACAAGTAAAATTAGAAAATTTAAGAGGAAATATAACTGAGGAGAGGTTACTGATCGAGGTGTTAAGATTCAGAACAGAGGTAAAAAAGCCAACATAAGTGTACTTTACCTGAATGCTCGTGTTATTCGGATTAAGGTAAATGAGTTGATGGCGCAAATCATTGCGAATGACGATGATTTAGTGGCCATTACTGACACATGGTTGAAAA
Organism: Scyliorhinus torazame; assembly: GCF_047496885.1. NCBI lineage: Eukaryota > Metazoa > Chordata > Chondrichthyes > Carcharhiniformes > Scyliorhinidae > Scyliorhinus > Scyliorhinus torazame. The sequence goes on from NC_092729.1 coordinate 33,398,684, forward strand.
ATGGTCACGACTGGGAGTTAAATATCCAAGGGTATCAAACTATTCGGAAGGGCAAAGTAGATGGTAAGGGAGGTTGTGTATCTCCGGGAAATAGTAAGGGATGACATCGGTGCTATGGAGAATAAGGTTGAATCCATTTGGGTGGAAATCAAGAATAGTAAGGCAAAAATGTCACTGATCGGAGTAGTCTAGAGGCCAACAATAGTAACAATATGGTGGGGCAGACTATGAACAAAGAAATAACGAATGCGTGTAGAAATTGTACAGCAGTTATGATGGTTTTTAAAAATCTACATGTCGATTGGTTTAACCAGATCGGTCAAGGCAGCCTTGAGGAGGAGTTTATAGAATGTATCCACGATAGTTTCCTAGAACAGCATGTATTGGAACCTACGAGGGAACAAGAGGTCCTAGATCTGGTCCTGTGTAATGAGACAGGATTGATTCAGGATCTCATAGTTAGGGAACCTCTCGGAAGGAGCGATCACAATATGCTGGAATTTAAAATACAGATGGAGGGTGAGAAGGTAAAATCAAACACTAGTATTTTGTGCTTCATCAAAGGAGATTACAATGGTATGAGAGAAGAACTAGCTAAGTTAGACTGGGAGAAAATACTTTATGGTCAAACAGTTGAGGAATAGTGGAGAACCTTCCAAGCGATTTTTCACAGTGCACAGCAAAGGTTTATACCAACAAAAAGGAAGGACGGTAGAAAGAGGGAAAATCGACCGTGAATATCGAAGGAAATAAGGGAAAGTATCAAATTGAATGAAAACGCGTACAAAGGAGCAAAGCTTACTAGACTAGAGACTAGAAGACTGTGAAATATTTAAGGGGCAACAGAAAGCTAATAAAAAAGTTATAAAGAAGAGTAAGATAGATTATGAAAGTAAACTTGCTCAGAATATAAAAACAGATAGTAAACGTTTCTACAACTATATAAAACAAAAAAGAGTAGCTAAGGTAAATTAGAGGATGAGAATGGAGATTTAATAATGGGAGATGAGGAAATGGCTGAGGAGCTGACCAGGTTTTGTGGGTCGGTCTTCACAGTGGAATACAAAAATAACATGCCAGTGGCTGATGGAAATCAGGCTATGACAGGTGAGGACCTTGAGAGGATTGTTATCACTAAGGAGGTAGTGATGGGCAAGCTAATGCGGTTAAAGGTAGGCAAGTCTCCTGGCCCTGATGGAATGCTTCCCAGAGTGCTAAAAGAGATGGCTAGGGAAATTGCAAATGCACTAGTGATAATTAAACAAAATTCACTAGACTCTGGGGTGGTCCCGGCGGATTGGAAATTAGCAAACGTGACACCACTGTTTAAAAAAGGAGGTAGGCAGAAAGCGGGTAATTATAGGCCAGTGAGCTTAACTTCGGTAGTAGGGAAGATGCTGGAATCTATCATCACGGAAGAAATAGCGAGTCATCTGTCTGGAAATTGTCCCATTGGGCAGACGCAGCATCAGTTCATAAAGGGTAGGTCCTGCCGAACTAATTTAGTGGAATTTTTTGAGGACATTACCAGTGCGGTAGATAACGGGGAGCCAATGGATGTGGTATATCTGGATTTCCAGAAAGCCTTTGACAAGGTGCCACACAAAAGGTTGGTGCATAAGATCAAGATGCATGGCATTAAGGGGAAAGTAGTAGCACGAATAGAGGATTGGTTAATTAATAGAAAGCAAAATTTGGGGATTAATGGGTGTTTCTCCGGTTGGCTAGTGGTGTCCCTCAGGGATCAGTGTTGGGCCCACAATGGTTCACAATTTACATAGATGATTTGGAGTTGGGGACCAAGGGCAATGTGTCCAAGTTTGCAGACGACACTAAGATAAGTGGTAAATCAAAAAGTGCAGAGGATACAGGAAATCTTCAGAGGGATTTGGATCGGCTAAGTGAATGGGCTAGGGTCTGGCAGATGGAATACAATGTTGACAAATGTGAGGTTACCCATTTTGGTAGGAATAAAAGCAAAATCTATTATTATTTAAATGATAAAATATTAAAACATGCTGCTGTGCAGAGAGACCTGGGTGTGCTTGGGCATGAGTCGCAAAAAGTTGGTTTGCAGGTGCAACAGGTGATTAAGAATGCAAATGGAATGTTGTCCGTCATTGCTAGAAGGATGGAGTTTAAGACGAGGGAGGTTATGCTGCAATTGTATAAGGTGTTTGTGAGGCCACACCTGGAGTATTGTGTTCAGTTTTGGTCTCCTTACTTGAGAAAGGACGTACTGGCACTGGAGTGTGTGCAGAGGAGATTCACTAGGTTAATCCCAGAGCTGAAGGGGTTGGATTACGAGGAGAGGTTGAGTAGACTGGGACTGTTCTCGTTGGAACTTAGAAGGATGAGGGGGGTCTTATAGAAACATTTCTACAATTATGAAGGGAATAGATAGGATAGATGCGGGCAGGTTGTTTCCACTGGCGGGTGAAAGCAGAACTAGGGGGCATAGCCTCAAAATAAGGGGAAGAAGATTTAGGACTGAGTTTAGGAGGAACTTCTTCACCCAAAGGGTTGTGAATCTATGGAATTCCTTGCCCAGTGAAGCAGTACAGGCTCCTTCATTACATGTTTTTAAGATAAAGATAGATAGTTTTTTGAAGAATAAAGGGATTAAGGTGTTCGTGCCAGAAAGTGGAGATGGGTCCACAAATGATCACCCATGATCTCATTGAATGGTGGAGCAGGCTCGAGGGGCCAGATGGCCTACTCCTGCTCCTAGTTCTTATGTTCTTATGGTCTTATTAGAGGGAATAGGTTTAAAGTCCGTGGGGCAAAATTTAGTGGAGATTTGCGAGGCAGTTTTTTTACGCAGAGGATGGGGAGTGCATGGAACCCGCTGCCAGGGGAGGTTTTGGAAACAGATACATTAACGGCATTCAAAAGGCATATTGACAAATACATGGATACGATGGTTATATCGGGCTACTGCACTAGGAAGTGCTGAGTATTTTGGCCACAGTTGATATCATGACTGCTAAAGTCTTGGAGAGCCGAAGGGCCTATCCCTGTGTTCAATTATTCCTTGTTCTTTGTTCAGTCAACAGTGCTTTTTCCTGGATGGTGTTGTGCTTCCTGAGTGTTGTTGGAGCTGCACTCATCCAGGCAAGTGAGGAAAATTTCAATATATCGTGACTTTTGCGTTGTCGACGGCGGACCGGCTTTGGGGGGAGGGGAGGGGGGGGAGCGGGGGTTACGAAGTAAATTAATCGCCGCAGGATTACCAGTCTTTGACCTGCCCTGGTAGCCACAGTAGTAATATGGGCAGCCCAGTTCCGTTTCTGATCAATGGTAACCAAAACAATGTTGATTGTGGGGGATTCAACGATGATAATGTCATTTAATGCCAAAGGGTGGTAGTTAAATCCTCTCTTGGAGGAGCTGGTCATTGCCTGGCATTTGTGTGGCGCGAATGTAAGTTGACATTTGTCAGCCCAAGCCTGGATATTGTCTAGGCCTTGCTGCATTTGGACATGGACTGCTTCATTATCAGAGAAGTCGCGAATGGTGCTGAACATTGTGCAGTCATCCGCTAACATCCCCACTTCTGACCTTATGATGGAAAACAGGTCGCTGATGAAGCAGCTGAAGATGCTTGGGCCTAGGGCACTACCCTGAGGAGCTCCTGCAATGAGGTCCTGGAGCTGAGATGATTGACCTCCAACCACCACAACCAATTTATTTGTGCTAGGTATGACTCCAACGAGCGGAGAGATTTCCCCTGAATCCCATTGCCTCTAGTTCAGCTAGGGCTCATTGATGCCATACTCGGTCAAATTCTGCCTTGATGTCAAGGCAGTCACTCTCACCTCACCTCTGGTGTTCAGCTCTTTTGTCCATGTTTTAATGAAGGCTGTAAAGAGGTCACGGGCTAAGTGACTCTGGCAGAAATTGAACTGAGCGTCCGTGAGCAGGTAATTGCTGTGTAAGTGCTGCTTGATACCACTGTTGATGACTCTTCCATGGCTTTGCCGATGATAGCGAGTAGACTAAGGTGATTGGCTGGGTGCATTTGTCCTGTTTCTCGTGTACAGAACAAACCTGTGCAATTTTACACATTGCTGGGAAGATGCCAGTGAGTTAGCTGTACGGAAACCTGTTTGAGTAGCTGTGTGGCAAGTTCTGGAGAACAAGTATTCAGTCCTATTCCCGGAATTTTGTCATCGCCCATGGTCTTTGCTTTATCCAGTGTATTCAGCCGTTTCTTCATATCACGTGGAGTGAATGATACCGGCTGAAGACAGACATCTATGATGCTAGGGATCCCCGGAGGAGACATAGATGGTTCATCCATTGGGCACTTCTGGATGAAGATGTTTGAGAATGCCTCAGCCGTGTCTTCTGCACAAAAGTGTTGGCCTCGTCCATCACCGAGGATGGGGATATTTGTGGAGCCTCCTCCTACAGTGTCTTCCTGCCTCTCTGTGTATCTATCTATCTATCTATCTATCTATCTATCTGTCTATCTATCTATCTATCTATCTATCTGTCTATCTATCTATGCCTATCTGTCTATCTATGTATCTACCTAACATCTTTCTATGTATCGACCTATCATCTATCTATCTATCTATCTATCTATCTATCTATCTATCTATCTATCTATCTCTCCTTCCCTGCCACCGGTGTGTCTGCCGGTCTGTCCATCGATCTATCTCCTGTCGATCAGTCTGTCCACCGCAGTTAAAGATGCAGAATTTGCGACCAAGTGACTTGTGAGGTAAAGCACCTGAAGGAAATTTGCACCAATAATGAAGTAATTCTCGACAAAAGAAAATATTGATGTTCATACAACCACTCTCTACCCCCCCCCCCCCCCGCCACCCCGCACCTGTTACGATTAATTAATGTGCGATGAGAGGGTTAGCTATTGCGATAAGTGCTGCATTTCGAATGTCATTAAAAATTCTGTGGAGTTCAGAAAGATCCTTTCACATAGGAATGTTGTAAAGGAAACCGCACTTCCTGTAGCGGGAAACACACCTGATATCTTTCTGCGAGCAATTGGATAATTTTTCTAATTTGTTACACATGTCAGGAAAGGAAAGCATTTGGGAAACAGTGATAAGATTGGAATGAACCAGCAAGGGTTTGCGAAAGGAACTTTAACGAAGGCTTCCGATAGGTTTACGTAGCAGATGCTAGACTGGGCCTTTGGACTGTATTCGGGTTACATACGGCTGTGGTTTGCGAACTCGAAATATACAAGCCCTAATTGCGTTCTGTTCATGATGAGGTGCTGGAATAAATAATACTGGGGACAAAACTTGTTACGTATAGGGTGATGGGACTAAATGCACTCTTTCAAAGCGTATTGAGGACCGAAAACTAGCTCGGGATCTAAGCTGTGTCCAAAACGCTGTTACGTTTCCCGGCGACGTGGGCAGCTGAAGTGAATGGGTCAGAAGATCAATGATTGTATTTATTGCAAATAAGCTTGATGTTATTCAACTAATGTGGCAGGGGGATGCGATCCAATGTAGGAAGTCGGAGGGAAGTAAAACGGGGCCAGAAAAAAAAAGCAGTAAGGGGGAAAGTGAAAGGCAGAGAAGCCACAGACAAAAATTAAAGAGAGCCAAAGTACCGGGCACAGTGACTGAGGAGAGTGTGAAAAGGGACGTGGCCAATGCAGGATTGAGGGTGTTGGACCTACATGCGCACAGTGTACGGAACAAGGTAAATGAGCTTGTTGCGCACATTGAAATTGGCCGGTATGATGTTGTGGGCATCACAGAGACGTGGCTCCAAGGGGATCAGGGCTGGGATCTAAATATCCAAGGACACATGTCCTATCGAAAGGACATTCAGATGGGCAAAGGGGGCGGGGTTGCATTGTTAGTAAGGAATTAAGTTTAATCGATAGCAAGAAGCGATATAGGATCAGGAAGGCATAGAATCTCTGTGGGTAGAGTTGAGGAATTGCAAAGGTAAAAAGACCCTGATGGGAGTTATGTACATGCCCCCTAGCAGTAGTCAGGATGTGGGTCAGAAAATAAATCAGGAGATAGAAAAGGTATGTAAAAAAGGCAATAGTACAATAATCATGGGGGACTTCAATATGCAGGTGGAATGGGAAAATCAGGTTGGTCGTGGATCCCAAGAAATGAAATTTGTGGAATGTCTAAGAAATGTTTTTTTGGTGCAGCTTGTGACAGAGCCTACTAGGGAACAGACAATTCTTGGTTTGGTGATGTGTAATGAGGCAGACTTGATTAGGGAACTTAAGGTGAAGGAACCCTGAGGGAGCAGTAACCACAATATGATAGAATTTACCCTGCAGTTAGAGAGGGAGATGCTGCAATCAAATGTAACATTATTACAATTAAATAAAGGTAACTACAAAAACATGAGGGAGGAGCTGGCCAGAGTTAATTTGAGAAGGAACCGAGCAGGGAAGACAGGGGTTTGGGGGGATTATTCGGAGGGGCACAACAGAAATTTATCCCAAGGAGGAGGAAACAAACTAAGGGGAGAACAAGGCATCCATGGCTGACGAGGGATGACAAGGACAGCATAAAGGCTGAGGAAACAACATATAAAGTGGCGAGGATTAGTGGGAAACCAGAGGATTGGGAAGCCATAAAATCGAGCAGAGGACAACAAAAAAAGCAATATGTGGGGGGGGGGGGGGGGGGGGGGAAGATGAGATATGAGTGCAAGCTGGCTAGTAATATAAACGGAGATAGGAAGAGATTTCTTCATTATATAAAAGGTAAGAGAGTGGCAAAAATAGACATTGGACCACTAGCAAATGTGGCTGGAGAAGTAAAAATAGAAAACAAAGAAATGGCAGACGGACTGAATAGTTACTTTGCTTCGGTCTTCACGGTGGAAGACACCAATGGTATGACAGAGCTCTAGGAGAACCAGGGGGCAGAGGTGAGTGCAGTGACCATTACTAAGGAGAAGATTCTGGGAAACTGAAAGGTCTGAAGGTGAATACGTCACCTGGACCGGGTGGACTACACCCCACGGTCCTAAAAGAGATAGCTGAGGACATTGGGAGGCATTAGTGATGATCTTTCAGGAATCACTGGAGGCAGGAAGGCTCCCAGAGGACTGGAAGGTAGCTGATGCAACACGACTGTTTAAGACGGGAGGGAGGCAGAAGACGGGAAATTTAATGCTTCGGTCATTGGTAAGATTTTAGGGTCTGTTATTTTATTTTAAATTTAGAGTACTCAATTCATTTTTTCCAGTTAAGGGGAAATTTAGCGTGACCAATCCACCCACCTTGCACATCTTTGGGTTGTGGGGACGAAACCCACGCAAACACGGGGAGAATGTGCAAACTCCACACGGACAGTGACCCAGAGCCGGGATCGAACTTGGGACCTCGGCGTCGTAAGACTGCAGTGCTACCACTGCGCCACCGTGCTGCCCTTCGAGTCTGTTCTTAAAGATGAGATCGCGAAGCACTTGGAAGTGCATGGCAAAATAGGACTGAGTCAGCACGGCTTTGTCAAAGGGAGGTCGTGTCTGACAAATCTGTTAGAGTTCTTTGAGTGGTTAACAAGCAAGTGAGACAAAGGACATTTCCAGAAGGCCTTTGACAAGGCGCCGCATCGGAGACTGTTAACTAATTTAAAAGCCCATGGTGTTAAGGGTAAGATCCTGGCATGGATAGAGGATTGGCTGACTGGCAGAAGGCAAAGGGTGGGGATAAAGGGATTTTTTTAAGATGGCAGTAGTGGTGTGCCTCAGGGGTCTGTGCTGGGACCACAACGTTTTACAATATACATTAATGATCTGGAAAAAGGTACTGAAGGCACTGTTGCTAAGTTTGCAGATGATACAAAGATCTGTAGATGGACAGGTAGTATTGAGGAAGCAAGGGGGCTACAGAAGGACTTGGACAAGCTAGGAGAGTGGGGAATGAGGTGGCAAATGAAATACAATGTGTAAAAGTGTGAGGTTATGCACGTTGAAAGGAGGAATTTAGGCATGGACTATTTGCGAAATGGGGAAATGCTTCGGAAAACAGAAGCACAAAGGGACTTGGGAGTCGTTCACGATTCTCTTAAGGTTAATGTGCTGGTTCAGTCGGCAGTTAAGAAAGCAAATATAATGTTAGCATTCATGTCAAGAGGGCTAAAATACAAGACCAGGGATGTACTTTTGAGGATGTATAAGGCTCTGGTCAGATCCCATTTGGAGTATTGTGAGCAGTTTTGGGCCCCATATTTAAGGAAGGATGTGCTGGCCTTGGAAAGGGTCCAGAGGAGGTTCACACGAATGATCCGTGGAATGAAGAACGTGTCGTATGAGGAACGTTTGAGGACTCTGGGTCTGTACCCGTTGGAGTTTAGAAGGGTGAGGGGGGATCTTATTGAAACTTACAGGATACTGCGAGGCCTGGATAGAGTGGACGTGGAGAGACTGTTTCCACTTGTAGGAAAAACGAGAACCGGAGGACACCATCTCAGATTAAAGGGACGATCCTTTAAAACAGAGATGAGGAGGATTTTTTTGAGGCAGATTGTGGAAAATCTGTGGAACTATGTGTCGCAGAAGGCTGTGGAGGCCAGTTCACTGAGTGTCTTTGAGGCAGAGATAGATATGTTCTTGATTAATAAGGGGCTCAGGGTTTATAGGGAGAAGGCAGGAGAATGGGGATGAGAAAAATATCAGCCATGATTGATTGGCGGAGCAGACTCGATGGGCCGAGTGGCCTAATTCTGCTCCTATGTCTTCTGGTCTTTGTCAGTGTCCTTTCGTGGAAAATGAGAATGCAGTGTATTTCTGAAGCGATGAGCTCTTGGGAAGCAAATGAACAAGTCTCTGTGCGATTCTGAATAACCAGAAGCTATCATGTAGGTGCAGCCATATTGTATCAATGGGAATGGGATGATGGAAATGTTCTCATGGGGTTTTAAGCACAACGATGTATTTTTCAATTGCATTGATCCTCGGTGCGACTGCACCTGGAATATTGTGCCCGGTTTAGCCCCCTCCCCTCCCACACATCCCTCTTTCAAAATCGCTACTCTTGCCAGGCGGGGGTAGTACAGCGGGATTTGAAGAAACAACCGTGGGATGGTGAGATTGTGCTCTCAGATTTGATTGCGAAAACAGGCCCTGAAATCTGTACAGTTTCCAAGAGGTGACCTCAATGCATAGAACAATGAAATAGAACAGTACAGCACAGAACAGGCCCTTCGGCCCTCGATGTTGTGCCGAGACTTGCCCGAAACCAAGATCAAGCTAACTCCCTCCTTGTCATTCTGGTGTGCTCCATGTGCCGATCCAAGAACCGCTTGAAAGTTCCTAACGTGACCGACTCCAGTATCACAGCAGGCAATCCATGCCACCCCCTAACAACTCTCTGAGTAAAGAACCTACCTCGGTCATCCCTCCTAATTCTCCCACCCTGAACCTTATAGTTCTGCCCCTTGTAACAGCTATATCAACCCGAGGAAATAGTCTCTGAACGTCAACTCTATCTATCCCCCTCATCATCTTATAAACCTCTATTAAGTCGCCTCTCATCGTCCTCCGCTCCGAAGAGAAAAGCCCTAGCTTTCCTCATAAGACCTATCCTGCAAACCAGGCAGCATCCTGGTAAATCTCCTTTGCACCCTTTCCAATGCTTCCACATCCTTCCGAAAGTGAGGAGACCAGAACTGCACACAATACTCCTAATGTGGTCTCACCAGGTTCATGAACAGTTGCAGCGTAACCCCGCGGCCCTTAACCTCAAGCCCCTTGTTAATAAACGCTAACATACTAAAGGCCTTCTTCACGGCTCTATCCACTTGAGTGGCAACTTTCAGAGATCTGTGGACATGAACCCCAAGATCTCTCTCTTCCTCCACATTCATAAGAACCCTGCCATTGACTCTGTATCCGCATTCAAATCTTTGCTGCCAAAATGAATCAACTCGCACTTATCAGGGTTAAATTCCATCTGCCATTTTCTGCCCAGCTCTGCATCCTATCAATGTCTCTTTTCAGCCTACAACAGCCCTCCACTACATCCACTACTCCATCAATCTTGCTGTCATCAGCAAATTTACTGACCCACCCTTCTTGAACTATTCTGACCCGGGAGAGATTGCGGACGGGAGGTGATTTCGCACCAGGGGACAAAGCTTCCCACAATAAGGAGAAAGCCATTTCAGATATCTTCGGCAACAGTTTTGCTGAATCTTTGGAATTTCCTCATGCCCGGAGCTGTGGAAGTTGCGTCAATGAGCATAGTCAATAAAGTTATGGGCAACTTAATGTACATGACATGATATAACCAGGGGCTGGTTTAGCTCACTGGGCTAAATCGCTGGCTTTTAAAGCAGACCAAGGCAGGCCAACAGCATCGTTCAATTCCCGTACCAGCCTCTCCGAACAGGCGCCGGAATGTGGCGACTAGGGGCTTTTCACAATAACTTCATTAAAGCCTACTCGTGACAATAAGCGATTTTCATTCATTCATTTTCATTTTCATTTCATTCTGAGACAGGTGCTTTCAGGTAAGATTATCCACCATCATCTAATTGGATGGCAGATCACTTTCGACCTTCCCACAGCCTTGTAATTTCCATCAACTATTTAGATGGGGGACCCAAATGTTGCATTTTCAAGTTTGATGTTGACACTGAAATTGGTGGGAATGTGTGTGGTGAACAAGGTGAGAGACTTCAAGCTTTAAATGATACAACACATAGAATCCAGAAGAAAACTACTTGGCTCAACAAAAGCATGTCCATCCTCCTCCCAAACCGAAAAACCACCTAAACTTTACATTACTAAGGGGCAATTTAACATGGCCAACTCAACTCACCTGAACATATTTGGAGTGTTGGAAGAAACTGGAGGCTTCGGAGAGAGGCAGAGACTGTGTCAACTCCACCGAGACATACATCCAATGCTGAAATTGAACCCGGGTCCCTGGCACTGTGATGTAAAGGTGTGAACCATTGGACCCTGGGTAAATGGGAGAACACCTGAAAGGCAACGTGGATAAATGTGAAGTTCTCCACTTTGGCCGCAGAAACAGTATGGCAGAGTTTAAAGTAAATGTTGATAGATTTGGGAATCTCTTCCGCAGAACAGTCCTTGATGTCCCAGTGCACCAGTTACTGAAAGCAAGCGTACAAGTACAAGAGAAAGTTCGGAAGGCAAATTGAATGTTGACCTTCATTGCGAGAAGACTTCAGTACAGCAGCAATGGTGGCTTTCTGCAGCCGGACAGTACCCTGGTGAGACCACATCTGGAATATTATGGGAATTACTGGTCTCCTTACTGAAGAGAACAATATTCTTGCCAGAGATGGAGTGGAGCGAAAGTTCACAAGACTAGTACCTGGATAACAGGATTGTTGTATGAGGACAGATGGAATTAACTGGAATTAAGAAGAATGAGAGGGGACCTGATTGGAATTTAGACAGGTCTAGAGAGACTCGAGGCATCAAAGAGCTTGCTTCTGTTTGGCGGGTCTAGAACAAGGGGCCACAGTCTAGGTCGTAGGCCATTCCTGACCGAGATACGGAGGAATTTCTTCACTCAGAGCTGTGGTTTTCCTCGACCATGCCCCACCGCAGGTTTTGGAGAAGCAATCACTCAATATATTTGAGAAGGAAATAGATAGCGTTCTAGATTCTAAAGGTATCGAGGAATATGCGGAGAGCACCGGAGCATTGTGTTCACATAGAGGCTCAGCCATGATCCTGTTGAGAGACGGAGCAGGGTCGAAGGGTCAAATGGAATTCCCCTGTTCCTAATTTCTACGTTTCCCATTTTAATATTCAAAGAATACAAGGAATAATACAGCACAGGAGCAGGCCCTCCAGTCCTCCAAATCTGCCTCGAACATGATGCCTCTCGAAACTAAAACCATCTGCGCCTCTGGGGTCAGGTAGCCTCTACTCCCATTCTATTCATGTCCTCGTGTTGACGCCGCTTAAACGTTCCTGTCTTTCCTGCTTCCACCAGTTCCCCCAGCAGCGAGTTCCAGGCACTCAACACCCTCGCACCTTAAATCTGCGTTCGCTCGTAATTGACTCTTCCACTCTGGGAAATGAGCCTGACTATCAACTCCTTCCAGGCCACTGATAATTTGTGAATCTCGAACCATTCGTGTTAATCCAACCTCACATAATAGCTACTACCATGCATATCAGGCAACATACTCGGGAAGCCCATCAGTAACCTTTCCAAAGTCGCCTCAACTTCTGGTAGTGTGACAATCAGAATTGTGCACAATCGTCCAAGCATGTTCGCACTAAGGTTCTCTGCAGCTGCGGCATAACTTGTATTTTCTTATACGTATTGCCCCTGTCATTGAAGGCAAGCTTGTCATATGGCATCAAAGAGGTTCACAGCATGAAAACAGGCCCTTCGGCACAACTTCACCATGCCGCACAGTTTTTACCACTCAGCGTTTCCCAATTGCCTGCAATGGGTCATATCCCTCAATACCCATTCAATATCCATTTCTCCCATATAACTTTTTAAATGCTTCTTAACTACCTAACCACCCGTGTTGTCGTTGAATCCCCATGTTGTATTTGGGGAATTCACGATTCCGGTGCTTTCGAAATCGAGAGGCACTGGTGATATATTCCTCCTCGACACGGACGTGTCGTTTGCCTGTTTGGTCTGCAGCCAGAACATTGTGTACAACTGTCAAAACGTTGCCTCAACATTGTCTACGTCGATAGGAATCAGCACAATGTTTGCTTCAACATCTGAAGATGTAGCTTTTTAATTAATTCTAGGATTTCGGGGTCGCTCGCTGGGTCAGCATTAATTGCCCAAAAGTACACTGCAAAATGACATAGCGACGTTGATGGAGGAGACCGATTGGTGGCAGATGAAGTTGAATGCATACAGACGGTGACATAGTGGATAGCACTGCTGTCTCACAACGCCAGAAGCCCCAGCTCAATTCGGCCTTGGGTGACTCCCTATCTGGTGTTCGCACGTTCTCCCCCTGACTGTGTGGGTTTTCTCCGAGTGCTCCGGTTTCCTCCACACAGTCCAAGGATGTGCAGTTGAGGCGCATTGACCATGAAAATGTGCCCATTTTTGTCCAAATGTTTAGGTGGAGTTATGGGCCAAAATTTTTTTAGAGGATCGGAGGAGAATCGATTACCTGAATAGCCTCCACCTGCACTCTAGCGATCCTATGGATGCGAATACGTGGAAAATCATACATTTTGGGAAGAAAATGGAATGACAATGAGAACAAGGTGTAAAATAATAAAAGCGTTTGAAGAACAAAGGGGTCTGGGTGTATCTGTGCAGAGATCATTGAGGGTGGCAGGACCTGTGGAGAGAGTACAAAAGAGGGGGGTTTAAACTAATGCAGCAGGGGCATGGGAACCTCGATTGTAGTTTTAGGGTAAGGGAGAATGAGAGTATAGAGGTCAGGAGCACAGATTTGACGTCGCAGGAGGGGGCCAGCGTTCAGGTAGGTGGTTTGAAGTGTGTCTACTTCAATGCCAGGAGTATACGAAACAAGGTAGGGGAACTGGCAGCGTGGGTTGGTACCTGGGACTTCGATGTTGTGGCCATTTCGGAGACATGGATAGAGCAGGGACAGGAATGGATGTTGCAGGTTCCGGGGTTTAGGTGTTTTAGTAAGCTCAGAGAAGGAGGCAAAAGAGGGGGAGGTGTGGCGCTGCTAGTCAAGAGCAGTAATACGGTGGCGGAGAGGATGCTAGATGGGGACTCTTCTTCCGAGGTAGTATTGGCTGAGGTTAGAAACAGGAAAGGAGAGGTCACCCTGTTGGGAGTTTTTTATAGGCCTCCTAATAGTTCTAGGGATGTAGAGGAAAGGATGGCGAAGATGATTCTCGATATGAGCGAAAGTAACAGGGTAGTTATTATGGGAGACTTTAACTTTCCAAATATTGACTGGAAAATATATAGTTCGAGTACAATAGATGGGTCGTTTTTTGTACAGTGTGTGCAGGAGGGTTTCCTGAAACAATATGTTGACAGGCCAACAAGAGGCGAGGCAACGTTGGATTTGGTTTTGGGTAATGAACCAGGCCAGGTGTTGGATTTGGAGGTAGGAGAGCACTTTGGGGACAGTGACCACAATTCGTTGACGTTTACGTTAATGATGGAAAGGGATAAGTATACACCGCAGGGCAAGAGTTATAGCTGGGGGAAGGGCAATTATGATGCCATTAGACGTGACTTGGGGGGGATAAGGTGGAGAAGTAGGCTGCAAGTGTTGGGCACACTGGATAAGTGGGGCTTGTTCAAGGATCAGCTACTGCGTGTTCTTGATAAGAATGTACCGGTCAGACAGGGAGGAAGGCGTCGAGCGAGGGAACCGTGGTTTACCAGGGAAGTGGAAGCTCTTGTTAAGAGGAAGAAGAAGGCCTATGTGAAGATGAAGTGTGAAGTTTCGGTTGGGGCGATGGATAGTTACAAGGTAGCGAGGAAGGATCTAAAGAGAGAGCTAAGACGAGCAAGGAGGGGACATGAGAAGTATTTGGCAGGAAGGATCAAGGAAAACCCAAAAGCTTTCTATAGGTATGTCAGGAATAAGCGAATGACTGGGGAAAGAGTAGGACCAGTCAAGGACAGGGATGGGAAATTGTGTGTGGAGTCTGAAGAGATAGGCGAGATACTAAATGAATATTTTTCGTCAGTATTCACTCAGGAAAAAGATAATGTTGTGGAGGAGAATGCTGAGCCCCAGGCTAATAGAATAGATGGCATTGAGGTACGTAGGGAAGAGGTGTTGGCAATTCTGGACAGGCTGAAAATAGATAAGTCCCCGGGACCTGATGGGATTTATCCTAGAATTCTATGGGAGGCCAGGGAAGAGATTGCTGGACCTTTGGCTTTGATTTTTATGTCATCATTGGCTACAGGAATAGTGCCAGAGGACTGCAGGACAGCAAATGTGGTCCCTTTGTTCAAAAAGGGGAGCAGAGACAACCCCGGCAACTATAGACCGGTGAGCCTCACGTCTGTAGTGGGTAAAGTCTTGGATTATAAGGGACAAGATTTATAATCATCTAGATAGGAATAATATGATCAGGGATAGTCAGCATGGCTTTGTGAAGGGTAGGTCATGCCTCACAAACCTTATTGAGTTCTTTGAGAAGGTGACTGAACAGGTAGACGAGGGTAGAGCAGTTGATGTGGTGTATATGGATTTCAGCAAAGCGTTTGATAAGGTTCCCCACGGTAGGCTATTGCAAAAAATACGGAGGCTGGGGATTGAGGGTGATTTAGAGATGTGGATCAGAAATTGGCTAGCTGAAAGAAGACAGAGGGTGGTGGTTGATGGGAAATGTTCAGAATGGAGTACAGTCACAAGTGGAGTACCACAAGGATCTGTTCTGGGGCCGTTGCTGTTTGTCATTTTTATCAATGACCTAGAGGAAGGCGCAGAAGGGTGGGTGAGCAAATTTGCAGACGATACTAAAGTCGGTGGTGTTGTCGATAGTGTGGAAGGATGTAGCAGGTTACAGAGGGATATAGATAAGCTGCAGAGCTGGGCTGAGAGGTGGCAAATGGAGTTTAATGTAGAGAAGTGTGAGGTGATTCACTTTGGAAGGAATAACAGGAATGCGGAATATTTGGCTAATGGTAAAGTTCTTGAAAGTGTGGCTGAGCAGAGGGATCTAGGTGTCCATGTACATAGATCCCTGAAAGTTGCCACCCAGGTTGATAGGGTTGTGAAGAAGGCCTATGGAGTGTTGGCCTTTATTGGTAGAGGGATTGAGTTCCGGAGTCGGGAGGTCATGTTGCAGCTGTACAGAACTCTGGTCCGGCCGCATTTGGAGTATTGCGTACAGTTCTGGTCACCGCATTATAGGAAGGACGTGGAGGCTTTGGAGCGGGTGCAGAGGAGATTTACCAGGATGTTGCCTGGTATGGAGGGAACATCTTATGAGGAAAGGCTGACGGACTTGAGGTTGTTTTCGTTGGAGAGAAGAAGGTTAAGAGGAGACTTAATAGAGGCATACAAAATGATCAGGGGGTTGGATAGGGTGGACAGTGAGAGCCTTCTCCCGCCGATGGATATGGCTGGCACGAGGGGACATAACTTTAAACTGAGGGGTAATAGATATAGGACAGAGGTCAGAGGTAGGTTCTTTACGCAAAGAGTAGTGAGGCCGTGGAATGCCCTACCTGCTACAGTAGTGAACTCGCCAACATTGAGGGCATTTAAAAGCTTATTGGATAAACATATGGATGATAATGGCATAGTGTAGGTTAGATGGCTTTTGTTTCGGTGCAACATCGTGGGCCGAAGGGCCTGTACTGCGCTGTATTGTTCTATGTTCTATGTTCTATAAAAGCAAGGAAGTTATGATGAATTTACGAAAAACACCTGTTGGACCTCAGCTGGAGTATTATGTACATATCAAGGATGTGAACTCATTGGGGCGAGTGAGAAGAGGTTCACAAGAATGGTTCCAGCGATATCAAACTTCAGTTATGAGGTTTAGTTGTCGAAGTTGGGACTGTTGAGCTTGGAGAAATAAACGTTCAGAGGAGTTGGATGGCGATGTTTAAAATCACGAGGCAGCTGTAAAGAGTAGATATGGAAACACTGTTCCCACCGGTGAAGGGATTGAGAACAGAGTGGATCAGATTGAAGCATATTTGCAAAAGAAGCAAATGTGATATGAGGAGAACAAGAAGTACTTTATTGACAGGACCAATTGTTCGGTTCTGGAATGCTCTGCCTGGAAGGTGGGGACGGGATACAGTCGAAACATTCTAGACGGCATTCGACAATTACTGGAATATAAATAATATGAAGGAATGCAGGGACAAGACAGGGATGGCATTGAGTCATAATGCTATTTGAGGAGCAGTTGAAAAGACGATGGCCCAATGGCCACCTTCTGCACCACAGCAATCGTTTGATTCCGTCAGTATGACAACGTCCCCTTCCCATTTCTTTCCAAAATTACACATCACCGGGAAACGTGGTACAACTTGGAAACACAACTTAGCAAAGTCGAATGCCTGTCTTCAGTGCGTGATTAGCGTGGAATAGACGGCAGTGATAGCCAACCAGGCAGTCCAGAAACTTAATGTCAAGACCTCAATGAAGAACATAGAACATAGAACGATACTGCGCAGTATAGGCCCTTCGGCCCACGATGTTGCACCGAAACAAAAGCCATCTAACCTACACTATGCCATTATCATCCATTTGCTTATCCAATAAACATTCAAATGTCCTCAATGTTGGAGAGTTCACTGCTGTTGCAGGTAGGGCATTCCACGGCCTCACCACTCTTTGCGTAAAGAACCTACCTCTGACCTCTGTCCTATACCTATTACCCCTCAGTTTAAAGCTATGTCCCCTCGTGTCAGCCATTTCCATCCGAGGGAGAAGGCTCTCCATGTCCACCCATCTAACCCCCTGATCATTTTGTATGCCTCTAGTAAGTCTCCTCTTAACCTTCTTCTCGCCAACGAAAACAACCTCAGGTCCATCAGCCTTTCCTCATAAGATTTTCCCTCCATACCAGGCAACATCCTGGTAAATCACCTCTGCACCTGCTCCAAAGCCTCCACGTCCTTCCTATAATGTGGTGACCAGAACTGTACGCAATACTCCAAATGCGGCCGTACCAGAGTTTTGTACAGCTGCAACATGACCTCATGACTCCGGAACTCAATCCCTCTACCAATAAAGGCCAACACTCCATAGGCCTTCTTCACAAACCTATCAACCTGGGTGGCAACTTTCAGGGATCTATGTACATGGACACCTAGATCCCTCTGCTCATCCACACTTCCAACAACTTTACCATTAGCCAAATATTCCTGTTATTCCTTCCAAAGTGAATCACCTCACACTTCTCTACATTAAACTCCATTTACCACCTCTCAGCCCAGCTCTGCAGCTTATCTATGTCCCCCTGTAACCTGCTACATCCTTCCACACTGTCGACAACACCACCGACTTTAGTGTCGTCTGCAAATTTACTCACCCACCATTCTGCGCCCTCATCTAGGTCATTGATAAAAATGACAAACAGCAACGGCCCCAGAACAGATCCTTGTGGTACGCCACTTGTAACTGAACTCCACTCTGAACATTTCCCATCAAACACCACCCTCTGCCTTCTTTCAGCTAGCCAATTTCTGATCCACATCTCTAAATCACCCTCAATCCAGAGCCTCCGTATTTTTTACAATCGCCTACCATGGGGAACCTTATCAAACGCTTTACTGAAATCCATATACACCACATCAACTGCTCTACCCTCGTCTGCCTGTTCATTCACCTTCTCAAAGAACTCGATAAGGTTTGTGAGACATGACCTACCCTTCACAAAGCCATGCTGATTATCCCTGATCATATTATTCCTATCTAGATGATTTTAAATCTTGTCTCTTATAATCCCCTCCAAGACTTTACCACTACAGACGTGAGGCTCACCGGTCTATAGTTGCCGGGTTGTCTCTTCTCCCCTTTTTGAACAAAGGGACCACATTTGCTATCCTCCAGTCCTCTGGCACTATTCCTGTAGCCAATTATGACATAAAAATCAAAGCCAAAGGCCCAGCAATCTCTTCCCGGGCCTCCCAGAGAATCCTAGGATAAATCCCATCAGGCCCCGGGGACTTATTAATTTTCAGCCTGTCCAGAATTGCCAACACCTCTTCCCTACGTACCTCAATGCCATCTATTCTAATACCCTGGGTCTCAGCATTCTCCTCCACAACATTATCTTTTTCCTGAGTGAATACTGACGAAAAATATTCATTTAGTATCTCGCCTATCTCTTCAGACTCCACACACAACTTCCCATCCTTGTCCTTGACTGGCCCTACTCTTACCCTCGTCATTCGCTTATTCCTGACATACCTAAAGAAAGCTGTTGGGTTTTCCTTGATCCTACCTGCCAAATACTTCTCATGTCCCCTCCTTGCTCGTCTTCGCTCTCTCTTTAGATCCTTCCTCGCTACCTTGTAACTATCCATCGCCCCAACTGAAACTTCACACCTCATCTTCACATAGGCCTCCTTCTTCCTCTTAACAAGAGATTCCACTTCTTTGGTAAACCACGGTTCCCTCGCTCTACGCCTTCCTCTCTGCCTGACCGGTACGTACTTATCAAGAACACGCAGTAGCTGTTCCTTGAACAAGCTCCACTTATCCAGTGTGCCCTTCACTTGCAGATTACTTCTCCAACCTATCCCCCCCCCCAACTCACGCCTAATGGCACCATAATTGCCCTTCCCCCAGCTATAACTCTTGCCCTGCGGTGTATACTTATCCCTTTCCATCACTAACGTAAACGTCACCGAATTGTGGTCACTGTCCCTAAAGTGCTCTCCTACCTCCAAATCCAACACCTGGTCTGGTTCATTACCCAAAACGAAATCCAACGTGGCCTCGCCTCTTGTTGGCCTGTCAACATATTGTGTCAGGATATTTGTACAAAAAACGACCCATCTAATGTACTCGAACGAGATCTTTTCCAGTCAATGTTATGAAAGTTAAAGTCTCATATGTTGCCTAGTTTCTCGTTTGGTTGCATGTTTCACTTCCCTCTTTGTATTGCCCAACCTGACAACCGTGCCCACTGCATCCTGCTGTCAGTGGAGTTATATGATGGGAAAGGAAACAGACTCATCCAAACCCACAATGGGGAAGTTCGTTGTGGTCATTGCGATTAAACAGGTTTCATTGCTGAAAGTCCGCAGTTTCGGATCAAGTAAACAGCAATCTTAATGCCACGTTACATTTTCTGTCTCACATATATGTAGAGAGGCTGAACAATGAACACCTATGCTTCATTCGGCAATTAGCGAAACACACACACAAACACAAATGTATATATATATATAAAACACTTTCGATCCGGATCTTTCTGAAATAAACCTTGTTTCACGAAATCATCAGCTAATGGAGGCTGTTTGCCGCCATCAACAATCATTTCATCTTGGGACTTATATGGGTATTATTTTTTGGGTAAAAAATTGTCCTGAATTCATCAGGCTGCGTCAGCACGTGGTCAATGTGGGAGAGATCCCCAAGCCAGTACTGCAAGCTATAAATTGCAGCACACTCAATTCATAATGCAAGATTAGCATGACGACACATTGGTTAGCTCTTCTGCCTCTCAGCGCCAGCGACCCACTTTCGAATGTGGCTTTGGGGGACCGCCTGTTTAGAGTTTAAATGGTCTCCTTGTGTCTGTGCGGGTTTCCTCCGGGTGTTCCGTTTCCTCCCACAGTCCAAAGATGTGCAGGCTAGATTGACTTGCCATGATAAATTGCCCCTAATCTCCAAAGGTATGCGGATTCGGAGGATTGGCCAGGGTAAATTGTCCCTTAGTGTCCAAAGTTGTGTTGTTTTATGGGGACAGGGCGGGGGAGTCACCTAATGCAGGGCGCTCTTTCGGAGAGTCGATGATGACAGTAGTCCTTCAAAAACTGTCAGCATTCACTCATATCTCAGAAATGTTTTAAACATCATGGAATATATTCTATGAAGCTGAAGAATACAAGATGACATTTCCAACATAGGAGCAAATGATTATTTCTACAAACGTCCTGGTACATCATAATAAACACAGTGATTTACAGGTTTCCAATATTTCCCTGTTTCACAAAGAAAGAATGGGGCAAGATGACAGATTTCAGGAGGTGTATGCGTCGTTTAAAATTTGGGCTGGCTTATGCAGGTGCCAGCATTGGGAGTTTACATAAAATCATTGTATTCAAAGGAGGAGAGCTCCCACATTTATCAGACAGAGTTATGGCCAACTTGTCCAGAAAACTGATTTGCTTATGTTGACAGTTATCTGCACATCAATGGAATCGTGTGCCCCTGCAGGAAACACATCAATAGGGCGAGTTGCCTTCCAAAACTGTGCATTCCTCCAGTGCCTTAGTCAGCCGAAAGACAGCACTCAGTCATAACAGATCAATACATTAACAAGTTAAATATGGAGGCAGAAGTAAGGTGCGCTCCATGAGATCAGTGAAAAACAAACAATACTGGTTGGTTGGATAAAGTCGTCTGCTTAGCCTAGATGTGAAAATTTTCGGAGAGACAGCAATGTGCTGGATGTATGACTTTAGCTGTATAAATATAGTCAGATATTGAAATGTGCAGAGTGCCATATCGGATCCTTCTCTGGATTTGAACTCTCCCTACTGGCTGGAAGAATTCCGCAGTCTAAACCGGTACCCAAGTCTTCAATGATTAATTTGTGGAATTCATCCACAACAATTTAATGTCGTCGGCAGGATACTCTTATTGAATCGTCGGACTGGCTCTGCACAAAGGGAGCGCATCATTTATTTACCAAACATTCTGAGTGTTGCAAGCTTGCCTGAGGCCGGTCTGGTCAAGTATCATAAAAGTCTGTAGAGTAGAACTCACAACAGGAGGCAAATGGATAGATTGCAGAGCCATTTATATGGGCTAGACTGGCTGGAAATTGCGCAGGCGGCCGAGGCTCGGAGACAGACAGTAGTTGAAGTCACGTTGATAATGGAAGGGATAGTTCTAAACAGGTCGGAAGCCAGACCTCCATAGGATAGCCAAATGGGGCAGAATGGTGCTGTCGTGATGTAATATTGAAACATAGCTGGTATTTAGGAATCGAAAGTGAGGTTATATGAACAACGCTGAATTTAAAAATATTCATGATTTTTTTAAAAAGTCACTAGGACTGCAGAAAAGAGCAGAGAAGATACCTTCAGCACGAAAGAAAGTCCCAAAGAGCTTCAGGGCTTGACCCCGAGCTCTATAACAGAACAAGAGACTGAGATTATAGTTAAACGTACTAACTGAAGTCAGGAGACAAAATTGTATTAACTAGGAAAGGCCTCATTAACGAGCTTGATTAAAGAATAAGCCAACCTTGAGCGAGAGGTTACTGGTGTATTTTGATAACATCCCGAAAGATGTTCAGGAAGGAAATATTGAGTTGTATAAGGTTCTAAATACAGTCGGCTACAGGGATTGTGTGTTCGTGGCACAGTGCAATAAAAAGGATGAGGCGTTAATGGAACCGGTCAGTAATTTGAAAGAGAGACTGCCCCATTCGTTCAGCTCTATGGACAGGAAATACAAACCAGACTATATTACACAAGGTGCACAATAAGACCAACAATGGAACCCAGGAGAGCTATCGTGGCTCTGTAGAAGCCATGTTACTCTTTTAAAATGTGCACAGCTACTGGAGAGGTCCCGAAACAGATTTAGTAAGGAGTGGTGTAAAACAGATCCCTTTATATGTTGGATTACTAGGGTCAAAGCAGGAGACGTTTACCTACAATGCCCAAGTTGATGTCAAACATTATGTTGTGAAGGGGGGTGGTGATGCAAGAAATTAGAATGGGACAAAGAGTTAAAACGTTGAGAAAGTTGTGTTATGGTACATTGTTTGAACAAAGGTAGTGTAGGATTGTGTAACTGCAGGTCTGGGCTGCGCCCGTCCAGGTTCTGCAGAACAATTAACCCTTTCAGGAGACGTGTTATTTTTTTTTTAAAAATACCTCCACACAGCTTTTGCGTTTTCAATGCAAATTCTTAAAAAATAAAATCACAGGAAGGTTTTGAAAGATTAACGAACTAACGGCAACCTCAACCATAGATGGATGACCCCGCATCAAATTGTTGAGAAGCAGAAATGAAGCAATTTTACCACAAGAATAATGTGGAAAGACCGGCTGCTGGTTTTCTTACTGGCTTACAGCGTAGCGGTTACAGGAACATCTACTGGACTGGATTTCTGAACAAAGAATTTGCCCAAATATTCTCCGAACAGTTTCTGGCCGGTGAGAATATGTTGCAATTTAAGTAGTACAAGCTTATTATAATTTCCTCCGAGATCATTTCATAGTGCAGTACACACATATTGTCGGCACATAGCAGACTTGGGGTCATGTGCACATTTTCCTGGATCGGAGGCCAGGGACACAGTGGCGAGTGACTCACCTCCTAATTCCTCACAGATGTCCATGGTGTGATAGAATACTTTCCACTTGCCTGTATTAGTGCTGCTCCACAAACAATCAAGAGGCTCGACATCACGGATCACAATGTAATCCGTTTGATCGATAACCAATCGTCAAATTTTACTCTCTCCACCATTGCAGGGCTATATCCTTTATCATCTAAATATTCATTTCAGGCGCTCTTGGAGGCTCATAAGAGAAAACCTTCCAAGAGCACTAACGCTCCCAATCCAGAACAGCAGGAGCAACGTACACATTAGATCAGGCCACCTGAAGGTTCCCTGACAAGCCGCTCACCATCTTAACTTATAAATGTAATACCGTTCCTTTATTGTCTCTCGGTGACATTTCTGGGACTTCCTGACTGGGAGGGGATGGGCCTCATGCTTCACCTCTTCAGATTCCGTGCAATCTCATCTTAGAAATGGCGCATGCTCCATGAAGCAGTATAGAAGATTTTCAGTCGAATGATAGCAGTGTTTCAGGAGTGCTGGTTACTTACACCACACGGGCTGCAATGGTAAAGGACACAGTTCAACACCATTTTATCAAGGGAAAGAAGGGGCTGCCATGAATGAATAAAGTACCAACATAAACACTATATCTCGCTTTTTTACGATTTAAGGAACCTCTTTTAAATCCATATCTGAACATTGCGTCCCTTTAATTCCTGTCTTGCTGGCTGTTCCAGCATTGCAGATTTAGGGTTTAAACTGCTGGCTTTCGGTTTTAATATCTCTCCCCCCCCCCCGCACCCTAGCCCCCCTCCCCGTGCTTTATATGCTCGTTGAACTGGCCCAAAAGGATTCCCCCCCATGTTGTGTTCTGTGTGACAGGGTCACGTGAAGTAATTTTGATTGACTTGGCCGGCAGCCCGTTGGCGCTTTTGGAATTGCTGGTCTTGTTCGATTCTCGATTGATATTGCTGCAGTCCCTCACAACCTTCTGGACAAGAAGGCAGGATGCATTTTGGTTTTCATTCTCTGCTTTGACCTAGGAGGCAGCGCACAGTCAGCCTCGATTCTCGCTATCACCTCACTGCCTGTCGAGTTTTAATGCTTCCAGCCAGCCTCTGGAAGTGCCAGTGGAGGCTAAAGATCTCTTTCAGCTAAGGATTTGTGCCTGAACACCTTCCTCTTCCTGCACAACGTGGGAGCTGTTAGCAAGTAGTCATTTTGGTTATCATTAGGCAACTGTGGGGACACAGATCTGAATTCACTGTCACCTGTTGAATTCTTCCTGAGGTTACAGAACAAAGAGAGGGGCTGTTTTACAACTCATTCAAGAAGTTCCTCTTCAGAACTTCATTGTCACTCGGTGAGGGCTGGTTTTCCATCTGGTAGCCCTGACATAGAATTGCACAGTCTTGAGTGGAATCTTCTCTGTCAAGCCCAAGTCACTGAAAGTCAAGGCAACGTCCCAGGCGAAGCATTGTAACCTGGGCGTTCAAATTGAAGCCAAATGCTAGAACATGCAAACCAATCGATGGTACACAACACCTTGCATTCCGAGGTCACCAACTGCAAAGGCCGCTATGTCAGCAGCCAAGATTATCATATCTCCTCCTGTATAATTCCTATTATTTATATCCTTCCGCTTCCCCACTGTGTGACTTTCTTGTGGGAGTGTAGGGTAGAAGTGGTGTGATGCAAGTAATTGGATCAGCGGACTGTTGCTCTATTATTACCAGGATATATTTATATTTGCTATTGTTATGAATAAACTGTTTCTTTGTGTTTTTTCTGAGAAATATGGTGCTTGTAAGTCATTGTTGCATTCTTGAGTCAAATAACTCAGGAAGATTATTGGTCAGTTCACGTACGTTGGGGCTCTGGGGCCTGTGGGGTTGTAATCTACCGCGCACTAGCCGACGGTGTCATATCGAAGGACCTTAGATGGTCCTTAGCACTTTGAAAACAATGCCTTGTCTTTCTGACACATGTGCTCACACCAGTCCAACGCCGGCATCTCCACATCATTTCTGACACATGGTCACTGTTACGTGGGAACTCCGTCTGTCAATTTTCAAAGTGCAATTTCCGACATATTGTACAGTGATCATTTGCATTTCATCAATTTGAGTGGTGAATAATTTTGGCTCAGATTCACTGGATTGTTCCCCTGACCTTCGTCCAAATAATATTCTCTTCTGCCTTCACATGGGAGTGCAGAAAAGTTTCAATGCAGGAAGGATGACACATTGAAGCGTGTAATGTCCCTCAACATTCCCTATCATTCCTGAGTAGGATCCACAATATGAGTGTTGCCTATTCAGTACCACTTATATACAAGTATGGAATAAACCCAGACGTGAGCCAACTAAATGCACTTATTGAGCACAAATCATTGAATGGAAGAAACGGCGCACTTATGTATGGTAGCATTGTGGATAGCACAATTGCTTCACAGCTCCAGGGTCTCAGGTTCGATTCCCGCTTCGGTCACTGTCTGTGCGGAGCCTGCACATCCTCCCCGTCAGTGCTTGGGTTTCCTCCGGGTGCTCTGGTTTCCTCCCACAGTCCAAAGATGTGCAGGTGGCCATGATAAATTCCCCTTAGTGTCCAAAATTGCCCTTAGTGTTGGACTGGGTTATGGGGATAGGGTGGAGGTGTTGACCTTGGGTCGGGTGCTCTTTCCAAGAGCCGGTGCAGACTCGATGGGCCGAATGGCCTCCTTCTGCACTGTAAATTCTAAGATGATATGATTTCCACCATGGGCAGAATGCGACTTGAATGAAAACCAACATTGTTTGAACAATGAACTGCTCACTATTTGAGCAGTTATTTAATCCTTCATTTGAATTGTAGAAGAGTGCATCAATACTGTATGAACCTTCCCAAAAATTCGCTGAACTTTATATCAATGGACAGTTCTATGAAGTGGACAATTTATGATGTGCAGGTTACGTAGATTGACCATGATATATTGCCCCACATGGTCCAAAGACATGCAGGTTAGGTGGACTGACGACGCTGAATTGACCCTAAGTGTTCAATATTGTTCAGGTTAGGTGGACTGACCCCTTAGTGTCCAAAGATGTGCTAGTTAGGTGGAGTGGTCATCTAAAATTGTCACTCAGTGTCCAAAGATGTGCAGGTTGGCTGGAGTTACCATTCCAAATTGACCCTTTGTGTCCAAAGGTGTGCAGACTAGGACGATTGGCCATACTGAATGTTCTCTTCGTGTTCAAAGATCTTCAGACTAAACTGATTAGCCGCGCCGAATGAACCCTTAGTGTGCAACGGTGTGCGGTTCACGTGGGATTCCGGGAATAGGTTGGTGGACTGGGCCTGGGTATGGTGCTATTTTAGCTTGTCGGTGCAGTTTTGATGGGCCGGATTTCCCCCTTCCGATCTGTAACTTAGTGATTCTATGCTTCATGTTTAAATTACACAGGTTCCCAGCAAACCAAAACACAGGGCGGACAAATGGACCATGAAACAATTGCGTTCTCCATAATGAGTTTTCCAGTGAGCATGACGACTGGTTTTCCTTTGTAGAAGGAATCGAAAGTAGGAAAAAAAAACATTTCACATTTAATCAAACCATTTATCAGAGATTACAGGATACACATCCTTGCACAGGGAACAGGAGTAATCTTGAACGTTCTTTGGATAGGTCTGTCTAAGATGGCTCACTGGAAGTTGCAATGCTGCTGCCGGTAAAGTTTATTTAGCTTTGGGCGCCTCGACTCAGATTCTGCTCATTTTTATCAATTACATTCCACTGATCTAAGGCGTTCCGTACAAGAACCTACGTATACGACGTGCCAGGTTTTGGGCACATCAGAATGAATTCTATCGCGACACGAATATGCTCCCATATGCAACGCACGCGTTATAAGCAATAAGAGATATCAACAAAAGCTTCAATATAGTTGAACAATAGGCTCGAAGGCGTTAATCTGTAAAAATTCTTAATCTTTACCAGCGAGGTTTTAAGCAGAATTAGATATTGGACAGAAACGAAAATCTGATCATTGGAGTTGCACACCTGGGGTAAAACCATGCTTCATTCTGTGCTCAAATTGGGAAATCAGGTTTCGGAAAATGTGTCAGCTTCACAATTCTGCAATAAGGGAGTTCATTCCATCTGACACCATCCGAGGAAAAAGGCTCTCACTGTCCACCTTATCCAATTCTCTGATCATTCTGAATGCCTCAACTAAGTCACCTCTTAACCTTTTTCTCTCTAACGAAGACAGCCTCAAGTCCCTCAGCCGTTCCTCATAAGATCTTCCCTCCATACCAGGCAACAATCTGGTAAAACTCCTCTGCACCCTTTCCAATGCTTCCACATCCTTCCTATAATGCGGCGACCTGAATTGCACGCAATACCCCAAATGCGGCCGCATCAGAGTTGTCTATAGCTGCAACATGACCTCATGACTCCGAGACTCAATCCCTCTACCAATAAAACCTAACACACCGTACGCCTCCTTAACAACCCTCTCAACCTGGGTGGCAACTTTCAGGGATCTGTGTACCTGGACACCGAGATCTCTCTGCTCATCCACACTGCCAAGAATCTTACCATTAGCCCAGTACTCTGTCTTCCTGTTATTCCTTCCAAAATGAATCACCTCACACTTTTCTGCATTAAACACAATTTGCCACCTCTCAGCCCAGCGCTGCAGCTTATCTATGTCCCTCTGTAACTTGTAACATCCTTCGGCACTGTCCACAACTCAATCTGCAAATGTACTCACCCATCCTTCTACGCCCTCCTCCAGGTCATTTATAAAAATGACAAACAGCAGTGGCCCCAAAACAGATCCTTGTGGAAGACCACTAGTAACTGGACTCCAGTCTGAACATTTCCCATCAACCAGCACACTTTGTCTTCTTCCAGCTAGCCAATTACTGATCCAAACTGCCAAATCAACCTGAATCCTATGCCTCCGTGTTTTCTGCAGTAGTCTACCGTGGGGAACTTCATCAAACGCTTTACTGAAATCCATATACACCACATCAACTGCTTTACCCTCAACCACCTGTTTGGTCGCCTTCTCAAAGAACTCAATAAGGTTTGTGAGGCACGACCTACCCTTCACAAAATCGTGTTGACTATCTCTAATCAAATTATTCCTTTCCAGATGATTATACATCCTATCTAATATAAACCTTTCCAAGATTTTGCCCGCAACAGAGGTAAGGCTCACTGGTCTATAGTTACCGGGGTTGTTTCTCTCCCCTTCTTGAACAACGGGACAACATTTGCCAACCTCCAGTCTTCTGGCACTATTCCTGTAGGCAAAGATGACATAAAGATCAAAGCCAAAGGCTCAGCATTCTCCTCCATAGCTTGCCATAGAATCCTAGGATAAATTCCATCCGGTCCAGGGGACTTACCTATTTTCACACTTTCCAGAATTGCTAACACGTCCGCCCTATGGACCTCAAGGAGTTCTAGTCTAATAGACTGAATCTCAGTATTCTCCTCGACAACATTGTCTTTTTCCTGTGTGAATACTGACGAAAGATAATCGTATAGCAGGTCTCCTATCTCCTCGGACTCCACGCACAACTTCCCACTACAGTCATTGACTGGCCCTACTCTTACCCAGGTCATTCTTTTATTCCTGACATGTCTATAGAAAGCCTTAGGGTTATCCTTCATCATACCTGCCAAAGACTTCTTATGTCCCCTCCTGGCTCTTCTTAGCTCTCTCTTTATGTCCTTCCTAGCCCTGACTGACCCTTCATGTCTCATCTTTACATAAGCCTCCTTCTTCCTCTTGACAAGTGTTTCGACTGCGTTAGTAAACCACGGTTCCCTCGCTCGACCACTTCCTCCCTGCCTGACAGGGACATACTGATCAAGGACACGCAGTAGCTGTTCCTTTAACAAGCTCCACATTTCCATTGTTTACATCCCCTGCAGTTTCCCTCTCCACCCGATGCATCCTAAGTCTTGCCTCATCGCATCATAATTGCCTTTCCCCCAGATATAACTCTTGTCCTGCGGTATATACCTATCCCTTTCCATCACTAAAGTAACCGTAATCGAATTTTGGTCACTATCACCAAAGTGCACACCTACCTCCAAATCTAACACCTGTCCTGGTTGATTATCCAGTACCAAATCCAATATGGCCTCGCCTCTCGTTGGCCTATCTACATACTGTGTCAGGAAACCCTCCTTCCATACATTGGACAAAAACGGACCCATCTAAAGTACTCGAACTATAGCGTTTCCAGTCAATATTTGGAAAGTTAAATTCCCCTAACAACTACCCTGTTGCTTTCGCTCCTATCCAGAATCATCTTTGCAATCCATTCCTCTACTTCTCTGGAACTTTTCGGTGGCCCATAGAAAACCGCTAACAGGATGACCTCTCCTTTCCTGTTTCTAACCTCAGCCCATACTACCTCAGGAGATGAGTTTGCTGTCGGGCACTGTTTCCATAGACTATGTTACTGTACGGCACTGTTTAAATTTTGGTTACTGTAGTGCACTGTGTACAGAGTCTTTGTTTATAGCAGTGTACATTTTACATATGCACGGTTTACTGTAGGGCATGTTTGCACAGACTCTGTTTACAGTAGTGCACAGTATACGCAAAACTGCTTCCCGTAAGGTTCTGTTTACATACGGTTTGTTTTCACTCTGTTTCTGCAGGGCCCTGTTTACGTAGACTCTGTTTACAGCAGTGTACGGTTTACATAAACACTGTTTAGTGTAGGGCACAGATTACACAGACATTGTTAACAGCAGATTACGATTTACAGAAACACTGGTTACAGGAGGGCACTGATTATATAGACTCTTTTTACAGCAGTGTACGGTTTACATTAACACTTTTTACTAGAAGTCACTATTTAAAAAGGGTCTGTTTACATTAATCTAAGGATTACTTTCACTCTGTTTACTGTATGGTGCTGTTTAAATATTGTTTACTGGAGGGCACTTTTGCATAGACTTTCCAGTAGTGTACGGTTTAATTTCTCTGTTTACTGTAAGGCACTGTTTTCACCGACTTTCCTTACAGCAGTGTACATTTTACATACACACTGTTTACTGTAGTGCACCGTTTACATAATGTGGAGTTGGACTGCGGTCAGCACAGTAAGAGGTCCAACAGGTTTGTTTCAAATGACTAGCTTTTGGAGCACTGCTCAGTACAGCAGTGTACTTTTTACATAACAACTGTTTCCAGTAGGTCACTGATTACAAATACTCTGTTTACAGCTGTGCACGTAATACGTAAACGCTGTTTACCGTAGGGCTCTCATCGATGTACGGTCCACATTAGCACTGTTTACTGTTGGCACTGTTTACATAGACTGTTTACTGTAGGGCATTGCTTAAATACTGGTTACTGTTTGGCACTTTTTATATAGACTCTGTTAACTGTAGGGCACTGTTTAAATACTTTTTACTGTAACGCACTGTTTGCGTAGAACCTGTTTATAGCAGTTACGATTTACATAAACACTGTTTACTGTAGTATACTGTTTACATAAACTCTGTTTATAGCAGCGTACGATTTACATAAACATTGTATACTGGAGGGCACTGTTTACTTTGACTCCGTTTACAGCAGTGTACGGTGTATCTAACCAATGTTTTCTGTAGGGCATTGTTTACATAGTCTGTTTATGACAGTATAGGGTTTACATAAACACTGCTTACTGTCTTGTACTGTTTACATGGACTCTTAATACAGCAGAGTACGGTTTACGTTGACACTGTTTACTGTAGGCATTGTTGACAGAGACGCTGTTTTGAGTTGCGTCCGGTTTACATTAACACTGTATACTGTAGGGCAGTGTTTACATGGACTTTGTTTACAGCAGTATACGATTTAATAAAAACTGTTTAATTTACGGCACTGCTCACATAGAATTTATTTACAGCAGTGTACGGTTCACATAAACCCTGTTTATTGTAGGGCACTGGTTACATTAACTCTGTTTACAGCAGTGCACATTTTACATAAACACTGTTTATTGTAGGGCACTGTTTACATTAACTCTGTTTACAGCAGTGCACATTTTACATAAACACTGTTTAATAGGGCACTGTTTAATAGACTCCGTTTACAGCAGTGTACGGTTTACATAAAAACTATTTACTGAAGGGGACTGTTACATAGACTCGTTTTCATTTCATACAGCAAGCCACGGCTTATATAAACACTTTATACTGCAGGTAACTGTTTTCATGGACTCTGATTACAGCAGCGCATGGTTAACTTTCACTCTGTTTATTGTAGGGCACTGTTTACATAGACCATGTTTACCGTATTGTACGGTTTATACAAACACTGTTTACTGGAGGGCACTGTTTACCTAGACAGTGTACGGTTTACATAAAAACTATTTACTATTGGGCACTGTTACATAGACTCTATTGAGAGCAGGGTATGGCTTATATAAACACTGTTTACTGGAGGGAACTGTTTACGTGGACTCTTTTTACAGCAGTGCATGGTTAACTTTCTCTCTGTTTACTCGAGGCCACTGTTTACATAGACAAGTTTTACCGTATTGTACGGTTGACGTAACCACTGTTTACTGTAGGGCACTGTTTAAATAGACCCTGTTTACAGCAATATATATTTTAAATAAAATCTGTTTACTGTACAGCACGGTTTATATAGAATCTGTTTCCAGCAGTATACCGTTTACACTGTTTGCTGTAGTGCTATATTTACAAAGACTCTTTTTACAGTAGTGTATGATTTACTTTAACATTGTTTACTACAGAGCACTGTGTACATAGACTCAGTTTGCAGTAGTGTACGGTTTACATAAATATTGTTTACAGTTGCGCACTGTTTACATAGACTGTTTAGCGTAGGGCACTGTTCACATAGTCACTGTTTACAGCAGTGTACGATTTACAGAAACACTGATTACTGTCGGGCACTGTTTACATAGACTCTGTTTACAGTAGTGTATGGTTTAATTTCACCGTGTTTACTGTCGGGCCCTGTTTACATAGACACTGTTTACTGTAGGGCACAGTTTAAATTTTGTTCACTGTAGTGCACTGTTTACATAGTCGCTGTTTACAGCAGTGTACATTTTACATAAGCACGGTTTACCGTACGGCATTGTTTACACAGATTCTTTTAACAATTGTGTACAGTTTACGTAAACACTGCTTCCTGTAGGGCTCTGTTTAGACAGACTCTGTTTACATTAGTGCACGGTTTACTTTCATTCTGTTTACTGCAGGGCATTGTTCACATAGACTCTGGTGACAGCAGTGTACGGTGTATCTAAATGTAGGACATTGTTTACATAGACTCTGTTTACAACAGAATGCGGTTTACATAAACACTGCTTACTGTAGTGCACTGTTTACATCGACTCTTATTACAGCAGGTTACTGTTTTCAAAAACGTTTTACTGCAGTGCGCTGCTTACAGAGACTCCGCTTACAGCAGTGCACGGTTTTCACAGACACTATTTACTGCAGGACACTGTTTACACGGAATCTTTTTACAGCAGAGGACGTTTTACGTCTGCACTGTTTACTGTACGGCGCTGTTTACATAAACGCTGTTTGCCGTGATCTCCGGTTTACATAAACAATGCTTACTGCAGGGCAGTGTTTACATGGACTTTGTTTACAGCAGCATACGACTTAATAAACTCTGTTTAATTGAGGGCACTGTTCACATAGAGTTGTTTACTGTGGTGTACGGTTCACATAAGTACTGGTTATTGTAGGGCGCTGTTTACATTCACTCTGTTTACAGTAGTTTACATTTTACATAAACACTGTTTGCAGTAGGACCCAATTTACATATACTCTGTTTACAACTTTGTACGATTTACAGAAACACTGTTTACTGTAGGACACTGTTTACATAGACTCTTTTTACAGTAGTGTATGATTTACTTTAACATTGTTTACTACAGAGCACTGTGTACATAGACTCAGTTTGCAGTAGTGTACGGTTTACATAAATATTGTTTACAGTTGCGCACTGTTTACATAGACTGTTTAGCGTAGGGCACTGTTTACATAGTCACTGTTTACAGCAGTGTACGATTTACAGAAACACTGATTACTGTCGGGCACTGTTTACATAGACTCTGTTTACAGTTGTGTATGGTTTAATTTCACCGTGTTTACTGTCGGGCCCTGTTTACATAGACACTGTTTACTGTAGGGCACAGTTTAAATTTTGTTCACTGTAGTGCACTGTTTACATAGTCGCTGTTTACAGCAGTGTACATTTTACATAAGCACGGTTTACCGTACGGCATTGTTTACACAGATTCTTTTAACAGTTGTGTACAGTTTACGTAAAAACTGCTTCCTGTAGGGCTCTGTTTAGACAGACTCTGTTTACATTAGTGCACGGTTTACTTTCATTCTGTTTACTGCAGGGCATTGTTCACATAGACTCTGGTGACAGCAGTGTACGGTGTATCTAAATGTAGGACATTGTTTACATAGACTCTGCTTACAACAGAATGCGGTTTACATAAACACTGCTTACTGTAGTGCACTGTTTACATAGACTCTGATTACAGCAGGTTACTGTTTTCAAAAACGTTTTACTGCAGTGCGCTGCTTACAGAGACTCCGCTTACAGCAGTGCACGGTTTTCACAGACACTTTTTACTGCAGGACACTGTTTACACGGAATCTTTTTACAGCAGAGGACGTTTTACGTCTGCACTGTTTACTGTACG
This sequence comes from Scyliorhinus torazame, assembly GCF_047496885.1. Taxonomy (NCBI): domain Eukaryota; kingdom Metazoa; phylum Chordata; class Chondrichthyes; order Carcharhiniformes; family Scyliorhinidae; genus Scyliorhinus; species Scyliorhinus torazame. The sequence continues at coordinate 33,432,266 of NC_092729.1, forward strand.
GCGCTGTTTACATAAACGCTGTTTGCCGTGGTCTCCGGTTTACATAAACAATGCTTACTGCAGGGCAGTGTTTACATGTACTTTGTTTACAGCAGCATACGACTTAATAAACTCTGTTTAATTGAGGGCACTGTTCACATAGAGTTGTTTACTGTGGTGTACGGTTCACATAAGTACTGGTTATTGTAGGGCGCTGTTTACATTCACTCTGTTTACAGTAGTTTACATTTTACATAAACACTGTTTGCAGTAGGACCCAATTTACATATACTCTCTTTACAGCTGTGTACGATTTACAGAAACACTGTTTACTGTAGGACACTGTTTACATAGACTCTGTTTACAGAAGTATATGGTTTACTTTCACCCTGTTTGCTGTAGGGCACTGTTTCCATAGTGTCTGTTACTGTAGGGCACAGTTTAAATTGTGTTTACTGTAGTGCACTGTGTACATAGTCTCTATTTATAGAAGTGTACATTTTACATATGTACGGTTTACTGTAGGGCATGTTTGCACAGACTCTGTTTACAGTTGTTCTCAATTTACGTAAACACTGCTTCCTCTAAGGTTCTGTTTCCACTGACTGTTTACATTAGTGTACGGTTTGTTTTCACTATGTTTACTTCAGGGCCCTGTTTACGTAGACTCTGTTTACATCAATGTACGGTTTATATAAACACTGTTTAGTGTAGGGCACAGATTACACAGACATTGTTTACAAAGAGTACAATTTGCAGAAACACTGGTTATTGGAGGGCACCCATTACATAGACTCTTGTTACAGCACTGTACGGTTTACATTTACACTTTTTTTACCAGAAGGCACTGTTTAAAAAGGGTCTGTTTACATTAGTGTAAGGATTACTTTCACTCTGTTTACTGTATGGTGCTGTTTAAATACTGTTTACTGGAGGGCACTTTTACATAGACTGTTTCCAGTAGTGTACGGTGTAATTCCTCTGTTTACTGTAAGGCACTGTTTTCACCGACTTTCCTTGCAGCAGTGTACATTTTACATACACACTGTTTACTCTCGGGCACCGCTTACATAATGTGGAGATGGCGGCGTTGGACTGGGGTGAGCAGAGTAAGAAGTTCAACAGCTTTGTTTCAGATGACTAGCTTTTGGAGCACTGCTCAGTACAGCAGTGTACCTTTTACATAACAACTGTTTCCAGTAGATCACTGATTACAAATACTCGGTTTGCAGCAGTGTACGGATAACGTAAACCCTGTTTACCGTAGGGCTCTCATCAGTGTATGGTTCACATGAGCACTGTTTGCCTTTGCCACTGTTTAATTAGACTGTTTACTGTCGGGCATTGCTTAAATACTGGTTACTGTTTGGCACTTTTTATATAGACTCTGTTAACTGTAGGGCACTGTTTAAATTATGTTTACTGTAGTGCACTGTTTATATAGTCTCTGTTTACAGCGATGTACATTTTACATAAGCACGGTTTACTGTACAACATTGTTTACACAGATTATTTTAACAGTTGTGTACAGTTTACGTAAACACTGCTTCCTGTAGGGCTCTCTTTACACAGACATGTTTACATTAGTGCACGGTTTACTTTCATTCTGTTTACTGCAGGGCATTGTTCACATAGACTCTGGTGACAGCAGTGTATGGTGTATCTAAATGTAGGACATTGTTTGCATAGACTCTGTTGACAACAGCATAGGGTTCACATAAACACTGCTTACTGTAGTGCACAGTTTACATAGACTCTTATTACAGCAGGTTACGGTTTTCAAAAACGTTTTACTGCAGGGCGCTGTTTACAGAGACTCCTCTTACAGCAGTGCACAGTTTTCACAGACACTGTTTACAGCAGGACACTGTTTGCTCATACTATATTTACAGCAGAGTACGGTTTACGACGGCACTGTTTAATGTAAGGCGCTGTTTATATAAACGCTGTTTGCCGTGGTGTCCGGTTTACTGTTTACTGTCGGGCAGTGTTTACATGGACTTTGTTTACAGCACAGTAAAAAGTCTTACAACACCAGGTTAAAGTCCAACAGGTTTTTTTCAAACACTAGCTTTCGGAGCACTGCACCTTCCTCAGGTGAATGAAGAGGTATGTTCCGGAAACATATAGAAAGACAAATTCAAAGATGCAAGACAATGCTCAGAATGCGAGCATTTGCAGTTAATTAAGTGTTTACTGATCTAGAGATTGGGGTAACCCCAGGTTAAAGAGGTGTGAATTGTCTCAAGCCAGGACAGTTGGTAGGATTTCGCAAGCCCAGGCCAGATGGTGGGGAATAAATGTAATGCGACATGAATCCCAGGTCCCGGCTGAGGACGCACTCATGTGTGCGGTTCTTGCCTATATGTTTTTGCTCGCCGATTGTGGGTCGTCGCGCGTCCTGATGGCCGCCTTGGAGAAAGCTTACCCGGAGATCAGAAGCTGAATGCCCTTGACTGCTGACGTGTTCCCCGACTGGAAGGGAACATTCCTGTCTTGTTATTGTTGCGCGATGTCCGTTCATTCGTTGTCGCAGAGTCGCATCTTTCAGCGTCTGTAGATGTCTGTTACCCTCCTCCTCGTCTGAGCAGATCCTGTGTATACGGAGGGCTTGTCCATCGGGGATGGCTTATTTACTGTGTTTTGGGTTGAAGCTGGAGAAGTCGAGCATCGTGAGGTTATCCGTGGGCTTGCGGTAAAGCGAAGTGCTGAAGTGACCGTCCTTGATGGAGATGAATGTGTCCAAGAATGCAACTGATTTTGGAGAGTAGTCCATGGTGAGTCTGATGGTGGGATGGAACTTATTGGTGCGATCGTATAGTCGTTTCAGTGATTCTTAGCCGTGGGTCCAAAGGAAAAAAATCTCATCGATGCACCTGGTGTCTAACGTCGGTTGAATGTCCTGTACGGTGAGTAGGTCTTGTTCAAACTTGTGCATGACGATTTTGGCATATTGAGGTGCGAATTTGGTCCCCATGGTTGTTCTGTGCGTCTGGATGAAGAACTTGTTGTCGAAGGTGAAGACGTTGCGATCCAGTATGAAGCGGAGGAGTTGCAGAATTGCGTCTGGAGATTGGCAGTCGGTGTTGAGTACTGAAGCCGTTGCAGCAATGCCATCGTCATGGGGGATCCTGGTGTAGAGTGCGGAGACGTCCACTGTGACAAGGAATGTTCCTGGTTCAACTGGTGCATGGGTGCTGAGTTTCTGTAGGAAGTCCGTCGTGTCATGACAGAAGCGGGGCGTACCTTGCACAATGGGCTTCAAGATGCCCCCGATGTAGCCAGAGAGGTTCTCACACAGGGTCCCATTGCCTGAAACGATAGGATGGCCTGGTGTGTTGGCCTTGTGTATTTTCGGGAGGCAGTAGAGATCTCCAATGCGAACTTTGTTTACAGCAGTATACGATTTAATAAACTCTGTTTAATTTAGGGCACTGTTCACATAGAGTTGTTTACAGCGGTGTACGGTTCACATAAATACTGGTTATTGTAGGGCACTGTTTACATTTACAGTAGTTTACATTTTATATAAACACTGTTTACAGTTGGACACAATTTACATATACTCTGTTTACAGCAGTGTACGGTTTACATGAACAATATTTACTGTAAGGCACTGTATACATCGACTCTGTTTACAGCAGGCTACGGCTTTTATAAACACGTTTTACTGTAGGAAAATTTTGCATGCACTCTAGTTACAGCAAAGCATGGTTAAATGTCTTTCTGTTTACTGTAGGGCATTGTTTACATAGACCATCTTTACAGTATTGTATGGTTTACACAGACACTGTTTACTGGAGGGCACTGTTTACCTAGACTCTGTTTACTGTAGGGCACTATTTACATCGGCTCTGTTTACAGTTGCGTACGGTTTATTTTCACTCTGTTCACTGTTGGGCACTGTTTACATAGATCATAGAATTTACAGTGCAGAAGGAGGCCATTCGGCCCATCGAGTCTGCACCGGCTCTTGGAAAGAGCACCCGACCCAAGGTCAACACCTCCACCCTATCCCCAATACCCAGTAACTCCACCCAACATTAAGGGTAATTTTGGACACTAAGGGCAATGTATCATGGCCAATCCACCTAACCTGCACATCTTTGGACTGTGGGAGGAAACCGGAGAACCCGGAGGAAACCAACGCACATATGGGGAGGATGAGCAGACTCCGCACAGACAGTGATCCAAGCCGGAATCGAACCTGGGACCCTGGGGCTGTGAAGCAATTGTGCTATCCACAAGACTACCGTGCTGTCTCACTCTCTCCCCTCACACACTGTCTCTCTCTCCTCACACACTGTCTCACTCTCTCTCCTCACACACTGTCTCACTCTCTCCTCAAACACTGCCTCACTCCCTCCTCACACCATGTCTCACTCTCCCATCACACACTGTCTCACTCTCTCCTCACACACTGTCACACTCTCTCTCCACACACAATGTCTCACTCTCTCCTCACACACTGTCTCAATCTCTCCTCACAAACTGTCTCACTCTCTCCTCACACACTGTCTCACTCTCTCCTCACACACTCTCTCACTTTCCCCTCACACACTGTGCCATTCTCTCCTCACACACTGTCTCACTCTCTCCTCACACACTGTCTCACTCTCACCTCACACACTGCCTCACTCTCTCCTCACACACAATCTCACTCTCCCTTCACACACTGTCTCACTATCTCCTCACACACTGTCTCACTCTCTCCTCACACACTGTTTCACTCTCTCCCCACACACCGTCTCACTCTCTCCTCACACACTGTCTCACTCTCTCCTCACACACTGTCTCACTCTCTCTCATCACACACTGTCTCCCTCTCTCTCCTCACACACTGGCTCACACTCCCCTCACACACTGTCACTCTCTCTCCTCACACACTATCTCACTCTCTCTCCTCACACACTGTATCACTCTGTCCCCCTCACACACTGCCTCACTCTCTCCACTCACACCATGTCTCACTCTCTCCCCACACACTGTCTCTCTCCTCGTACACTGTCTCTCTCTCTCCTCACACACTGTTTCACCCTCTCCCCGCACACACTGTCTCACTCTTTCTACTCGCACACTGTCTTTCTCTCTCCTCGCACACTGTCGCACTCTCTCTACTCACACACTGTCTCACTCTCCTCACACACTGTCTCAATCTCTCCTCACACACTGTCCCACTCTTTCTCCTCACACGGTCTCACTCTCTCCCCTCACACACTGTCTCTCTCTCTCTCTCCTCGCACACTGTCACTCTCTCTCCGCACACACTGTCTCACTCTCTCCTCACATACTGTCGCACTCTCCCCTCACACACTATCTCACTCTCTCTCCTCACACACTGTCTCTCTCTCTCCTCACACACTGTCTCACTCTCTCCTCACACACTGTCTCACTCTCCCTTCACACACTCTCACTCACTCTCCTACTCTCTCCTCACACAATATCTCACTCTCCCCTCACACACTGTCTCACTATCTCCTCACACACTGTCTCACTCTCTCTCCTCACACACTGTCTCAATCTCTCCTCACACACCGTCTCACTCTCTCCTCACACACTGTCTCACTGTCCTCACACACTGTCTCACTCTCTCCTCACACACTGTCTCACTCTCTCTCCCCTCACACACTGCCTCACTCTCTCCCCTCACACACTGTCTCACTCTCTAATCAGAGACTGTCTCACTCTCTCCTCACACTCTGTCTCTCTCTCCTCACACACTGTCTCTCTCCTCGCACACTGTCTCTCTCTCTCCTCACACACTGTCTCACTCTCTCCCGGCACAGACTGTCTCACTCTCTCTCCTCGCACACTGTCTTTCTCTCTCCTCACACACTGTCTCATTCTCTCCTCACTCACTGTTTCTCTCTATCTCCTCACACAGTCTCACTATCACTCTCCTCACACACCGCCTCATTCTCTCTCATCACAAACTGTCTCACTCTCTCCTCACACAGTCTTACACTCCCCTCACACTGTCTCACTCTCTCCTCACACACTGTCTCTCTGTCCCTTCGCACACTGTCTCACTCTCTCCTCACACACTGTCTCACTCTCTCTCCTCACACACTGTCTCACTCTCTCCTCATACACGGTCTCACTCTCTCTCCTCACACTCTGTCTCTCTCTCCTCACAGTCTGTCTCTCCTCACACACTCTCTCTCTTCCCGCACACTGTCTCACTCTCTCCCCTCACACTCTGTCTCACTCTCTCTCCTCGCACACTGTCTCTCTCCTCACACACCACTGTCTCACTCTCTCTCCTCACATACTGTCTCTCTCTCCTCACACTCTGTCTCACTCTCTCTCCTCACACACTGTCTCACTCTCTCCTCACACAGTCTCTCTCTCTCCTCTCAAAATGTCTCACTCTCTCCTCACACACTGACTCTCTCTCTCCTCACACACTGTCTCACTCTCTCTCCCCTCACACACTGCCTCACTTTCTCCCCTCACACACTGTCTCACTCTCTCCTCACACACTGTCTCACTCTCTCTCCTCACACACTGTCTCACTCTCTCCCCTCACACACTGTCTCACTCTCTCTCCTCGCACACTGTCTCTCTCTCCTCATACACTGTCTCACTCTCTCTCCTCTCACGCACTGTCTCACTCTCTCCTCACACACTGTCTCTTTCTCTCCTCACACACTGCCTCACTCTCTCCTCACACATTCTCTCTCTCTCTCCTCACACACTGTCTCACTCTCTCCTCACACACTGTCTCACTTTCTCTCCTCACACACTGTCTCACTCTCTCTCCTCACACACTGTCTCTCTCTCTCCTCACACACTGTCTCACTCTTTCCTCACACACTGTCTCACTTTCTCCTCACACTGTCTTACTCTCTCTCCTCACACACTGTCTCACTCTCTCTCCTCACACACTGTCTCACTCTCTCTCTCCTCACACACTGTCTCACTCTCTCTCTTCACACACTGTCTCTATCTCTCCTCACACACTGTCTCACTCTCTCTCCTCACACACTGTCTCACTTTCTCCTCACACTGTCTTACTCTCTCGCCTCACACACTGTCTCACTCTCTCTCCTCACACACTGTCTCACTCTCTCTCTCCTCACACACTGTCTCACTCTCTCTCCTCACACACTGTCTCTCTCTCTCCTCACACACTGTCTCACTCTTTCCTCACACACTGTCTCACTTTCTCCTCACACTGTCTTACTCTCTCGCCTCACACACTGTCTCACTCTCTCTCCTCACACACTGTCTCACTCTCTCTCTCCTCACACACTGTCTCTCTCTCCTCACACACTGTCTCACTCTCTCCTCACACACTGTCTCACTCTCTCTCCTCACACACTGTCTCACTCTCTCTCCTCACACACTGTCTCACTCTCTCTCCTCACACACTGTCTCACTCTCTCTCTCCTCACACACTGTCTCAATCTCTCCTCACACACTGTCTCACTCTCTCCCCTCACACACTGTCTCACTCTCTCCCCTCACACACTGTCTCACTCTCTCCCCTCACACACTGTCTCACTCTCTCCCCTCACACACTGTCTCACTCTCTCTCCTCACACACTGTCTCACTCTCTCCTCACACACTGTCTCACTCTCTCTCCTCACACACTGTCTCACTCTCTCTCCTCACACTCTGTCTCACTCTCTCTCCTCACACACTGTCTCACTCTCTCTCCTCACACACTGTCTCACTCTCTCTCCTCACACTCTGTCTCACTCTCTCTCCTCACACACTGTCTCACTCTCTCTCCTCACACACTGTCTCACTCTCTCTCCTCACACACTGTCTTACTCTCTCCTCACACTGTCTCACCCTCTATCTCCGCACACACTATCTCACTCTTCACTCTGATGGACGTCTCCTATTTGCTGCTGCCGGTTGACAGGCAGCAGTGTTAGCCAATGGGCACATAGTGGTACCGCCCCTCACGTCACGTCGCCGCTCGATTGGCTGACAGCGGCTTGACGCCAGGTTCACAGCGCTCTGGCTCTCGCGGGGGGGACTTGAAGGAGGCGGGCTCGTCAGCCGGAGCCCGCACCCCGTGACCGCCGTCTGCCAATCGGAGAGCGGGAGGTGCGGACAGTGCGCCTGCGCCGGGCTAAATTCGGGGCCTTCCCAGTAGCTGCAGAGCGGCTGTTGGAGCAACGCTAACATCATATTAAACTGGTGAGAAGGTGATGCCGGCACTGGGCAGGGCGCAGCGAGCAGCACGTTAAAGTTCAGCAGGTTGAATTCCAACAGGTTTGTTTCGAATCACTAGCTTTCAGAAAGTTCAGCTTCTGTCAGATCCTGTGCCGAGACTGATTCTACATCGATACATTTTGAGTGAATATTCTTTGTCACCATATGGCACTGATGCTCTCCTCTGATAACAATATAATCTCACCTCCATCTCGCCTCTAATTCTTGCCTGTCCTTCCTGATTATCCCTTGGATAAACAGTTCAAAACTTTGTCCACTTTTCAGCCTTGTTTCCATATTTACAATCGTGTCATGCCTGTATATCTGGATATACTCTGTTAATTAATCTACATTAACGGGAATTCTCCGTATATTCGGGTACTGTGCCGTTACATTTTCAACATTTTTACTCACAGTTTTATATTATGGCCCTATCTGCTGCGCGCTCATCTTTCCTCTTCTGAGGGCAGCACGTTGGCGCAGTGGTTAGCATTGCTACCTCACGGCTCTCAGGTCCTATGTTCGATCATTGCTCTGGGTGACTGTCGTGTGGAGTTTGCACATCCTCCCTGTGTTTGCTTGGGTGTCGCCCCACAACCCAAAGATGTGCAGGCTACCTGATTTGGCCATGCTAAATTGCCCCTTAATTGGAAAAAATGAAATGGGTTCTCGAAATTTAAGAAAAAATCTTTCCTCTCCTGTATTCTACTGTTCTCCATTTATATTTCCTCTCTGCTACTTTCTCCACAGAGATTCCCATTCCCCTGCCAGAAGTCAAAACTCTTCGCAGGAGTACTGGCAAGTACATCTGTGAGGATATCTTCCTCCGTCCTGCTCGGGCGGAGCACATCCATATATATCATAAGTTGCAAATGTCAGTTGATTAGAAGCATGTTAATTTGCAATATTCCATAAACTTGTTGGTTAAAACACAATCATTTTCAGGCTCACTCACTCCAGGCAAAACAGTTCTTGCTGCTGTCGTTCAAGAGACTCTTAAACGGACCCTCACGTCTCCTTAATACATGAAAGTCAATGGACTGAGAGATAGTGCTATGTGCAGCTTCTTGCTATGCGTTTTCTGTATTTAACACTGAGACATCGTACTTTGTGAAGGATATGATTGACAGCTTCAAATTCCTCGCTGTAAACATCACCAGCAATCTGCCCTGGTCCACCCACATCCGTGCCACGACCAGAAACGCATGACCGCGTCTCTGCTGCCTCAGGAAATGAAGGAAATGCCACATGCCCACAATGACTCTAAGCAATTGTACAGATGCAGCATCCTATCTGGCTGCATCACAGCCTGGTATGGCAAATACTACGCCCAAGATCGTACGAAACTGAGAGCCATGAACACTAGCCAGTCCATCACGCAAACCCACCTCTCATCCATTGCCTCTCTACACCTTCTGGTGCCTTGAGAAAACGGTCAGCATAATCAAATACCAATCCCACACGGGTCTCTTTCAACAACTTCTATCGGGCAGAAGATGCAGCTGTTTGAAAACTCGCATCAACAGATTCAGAAACAGTTTCTGCCAGGCTGCTGTATGCCCTCGTATGCGCTGAACTGATCTCTATGCATCTTCTCTATGTGGGGAATAACAGTCTATGCTTCACCCAATGTCTATATCTGGGTACTTACATCATGTATGTGTCGTATGTTTTATGTTTTTATTGTTTGGAGCGATCTGCCCCGACACTACGCAGAACTATATTTTCCCCTGTATTTTTGTACAGGTGACAATAAATCAGAAGTTAAATAACACTGAGATATGTTCTGTAGGAAACCTTTTGCTCAGTTTGTGCTGACATAACACTGAGAGATAGTTCTATGTGAAGTCTCTTGTGAGGATTTTACTGAAGATATTACTGAGAGATAATTCTATGTAAAGCCTCATGCTAAGGCTTTACGGTCCTTGATGAATTGTACACCGCTATAAACAACCCTTAAATGGGATACCTGGAGGCCTTGTTAATCGTGCCATCAGACATCAACTTGAAGAGTATACTGCCAAAACACATATCCAGTCACACCAGGGCCATACATCCTTGGCCACTGCAACACAAACATCAAGGGCGCCTCCCTCTCCATACCGCGATCATGCTTTAGGTATTCGAACCACAAAATGGTGAACCTTTTCCAGGCATATATGCAGAAGCGTAAGCGGGAGGATCTGGTTAAAAAGGCCGAACAATGCTGGTCAGAGGCAATGGCAGAGCTCATTGCAACTGGTTCAAGAGCTCAGCTACCATCCTGCCCGAAATTCCACTTCTGTCACACGCTCCACCAGTAAGTGCGCCGAAGATGATGTGACAAAGAAGGTGGTTTGTGCGTTCCCCAACCGGAAACCATGGTTCAACTCGGAGATCCACTCTCAACCGGGTCTGAGGCGTTCAGGACGGGTGACCCTGAACTACACGAGAAATCTAGGAACCCCAAATCTATCAAGGACACCAAAGACAATACAAGACTAAGCTTGATTCCCAGCCGAACGACACAAATCCTAAGCCCTTGGCAGGACTTAAACGGCAAAACAAAGCTGAGTAGAATCTCTGGCCACTGAGCATCCCTGGATGAAACAGTTTCGAGCAGGAAGCCAGAAGACCGCTGTCAACTGCGCCAGCAGCCTGGGACAAACGCAGATCTAATGTCTCAGCCTCAGAAGATAGATTGGCCTTCTCGACAGTGAACCACCGAGCGCCACGGCACCTGCCGGAGTTCCAGCTCGTCCACACAGATCCCACGCGGACCAATTGGTGGGTGTGTTCGCGGACATTTTCAATCTCATCCGACTTTGTTCCAAGGTTCCCACCTGCTTCCAATGGACCACTATCATTCTCGTTCCAGAAAAGCGCAAGGCAACATGCCCAAACGTCTCGAAACCCGCGGCACTGGCATCAATTATCATGAAATGCTTCGAGAGGTTCGTCATGAACTCCATAGTTCCAGAGTACCAGATCCACTGAAATTGGCCCCCTGCCATAACCAGTCCACAGCAGATGCTATCACCAAGGCCCTACACTAACATCTGGAGCGTCGCGACAACTAGGACTCCTATGTCAGACTCCTGTTCATGGACTACAGCACCGCTCCTGCAGCATCCCAGCCAAGCTCATATTCAACTCCAAAACACAGGACTCCACTATTTCTTCTGCAATTGGATCCTCGCGTTACTGACCACAGGGCACAATCATTAAGGATAAATAAAACGCCCCATCTGCTATTGTCGTCAATACCGGGTCCCCACAAGGTTCCGTATTTAGTCTGCGACTATACTCGTTATACACATACGACTGTGTGGAGAAATGCGGTTCCAACTCAAACTCCAAGTTTCCTGATGAATCGGCCGTAGCAGGTCGGATCTCAAAAAACGACGCGTCGGACCGCAGGGAGCAGACAGAGAACTTGGTAGCATAATGCTATGAGAAACATCTCTCCTTCAATGCCACCAAAACTAAAGGGTAGTGTTGTGCACGGCCATATCTGCATCAATGGTCCGAGGTGGAGATGGTTCACAGCTTCATATTTCTCACTGTAAAAATCACCAACAATCAGTACCAGTCCTCCCACGTCGATCTCACCAAAAATGCAGCATAGCTCCCACATCTGCTTAGGGTATTAAGGGAATTCCGCATGTCCACATTGAATCTTATGAATTTTACGGATGCACCATAGAAAGCACTCTGTCTGGCTGCATCACAACTGCAACTATGGCAACTGCTCGGCCCTATACCATAAGAAACTGCATGGAGTCGCCAACACAGCCCAGTACATCACGCGAACTCACCTTCCATCCATTGAATCTGTCTACACCTCCCTCTGCCTTGGGGAAGCGGGCGGTTTATGCAAATACTCCATCAACTATCCTGTCTACCAACCTCTTTCTCCGAGAAGATACAAATGCCTGAGAACATGCACCAACAGATCGAGAAACAACTTCTTCCCCGCTGTTACCAGACTGCTAAATGACCCTCTCATGAAATGTACTTATTTTGGTATGCATCCTCTCTACATTTGTAGCACCACATTCCGTATGCCTGATTCGATATCTATGTATTTACGTCAAGTATTCATCATCTATTCTATGTTTTTCATGTATGGAGCGAAATGCCTGGACTCTACACAGAACTACACTTTTCACTCTACTTTGGGACAGGTGACAATAAGTCCAAAGCTAAATTTCACTGAGAGACAGTTATAGGTATCTTGCTAAGTCTGCGCTGCACATAAATCTGAGAGATAATTCTGTGTGAAACATCTTGCTGTGGTTGTGCTGTACACAACACTGGGATTCTTTCCAATTTGAGTTTGTGTTGTGCATAGCACTGAGAAATAGCTCTATGTGAAGCCTCTTACTAAGGTTGTACTATTCATAACGCTGAGAGATAGTTGTATTGAAAACTCATTGTTAATAATGCACCTTTTAAAACACTGAATTCTTGTTCTATGTGAAACTTCCTGCTATGGATGTACAGTACATAACTTTAAGAGATAGTTCGATATGAAGCCTCTTGCTAAGTGTGCTGTACATCACACAGTTGACATTTCTATATGAACTTGCTGCTCAGCACAGCACCAGGATCTCGGGTTCGATTCCCAGCCTGGGTCACTGTCTGTTCAGATTCTGCACGATTTTCCCTTGCCTGTGTGGGTTTCCTCCGGGTGCTCCGGTTTTCTCGCACAAGTCCCAAAGTCGTGTTTGTTATTTGAATTTGACATTCTAAATTCTCCCTCAGTGTACCCAAACAGGCAGCGGAATGTGACGACAAGGCAATTTTCACAGTATCTTCATTGCAGTATCAATGTAAGGCTACTTGTGACATTAATACATATTATAGATTATTATAAGAATATATTGTACATAACACTGAGAGATAGTTCTATGTGCAGATTCGTTCTAATTATCTGCTGTGCTGAACGACGAGATATCGTTCCATGTGAAACCTATTTCGAACGTTGTACTGTACACAATGGCGTGTTCAACAACATCTAGATTTCCCCAGACTCTGTCAATCCTAACTAAAGACACCCTCACCCCAGACCCACAACCACGATGACAAAAGGACCTATCATGTTGACAGGGAAAAATAAAGATTATGATCCGTTCATCAGCAATTCTAACCGTTCTATACATCACTGACACGCATACACCCGTTCTAGACTGGGTAAATATTCATCTCTATTCTAATATAAAAAGTGATGGATTGAAAGAAGTTAACAAAACCTGTTTGTTCAGTGACTGTAATTAATATCAGTCTCCAAGGATCCCAATCATGTCACTGGAGGGTTTCGCTCTGCTGTTAATAAGAGGTTCATTTGAAAGTGTTGTCCCAAACTGTCAGCGGGAGCATCAACTTCAACACGGGCAAAGTTCAGCGGCTGGAGAGAGACGGAGAGGAGGGATCAGAATCTTTTAAACAAGCGATCGAAACGTTGCAGAAATGGATCAGAATCTGAGGCCAATCGATGTGAACGTTCCAACAATGGAGAGGTCTTTATCCCTCGGTCTTTACTATATTTCTCAAAGTTGGATTTCATTAGAATCCAGGATTGAAGATGTACTTATGGTTATTCAAGCGGGATACTATCCGATGCTTGCTATTGTTGGTGTCCCTGGTAAGACCCTGTCCAGATATTAATTCTGTATTAATTCTATATAACCTGTTTAACTGTATCACTCTTCTTGTCATTTACTCTGCCCTATTTTTTGCTGCTGTTTCAGTGGATTCTCTAAATCTAATTACTGATTGTACGAATCATTGTTAAATGTTTTAGTGATTTTTTATACTCTCCCGTAGCGCCTCGTGAAATTGTTGTGAAGTCCCTATATGCAGCTACTGTATTGGTAATTCACGTTTCTTTCAGAAACATTTTTTCTTATTCAAGTCCCGAGAACATGGGCAATGACTTAAGTTCCACTCACAAACTCTGGTCCCTATCCAATGACCCCATTCCTGCACCTGAGCCTGGTGCAGACTGCAAACCATCTTTGCTCCCCTTTAACGTTGTGCAGATTTCTGATCTCATATCCACCCCATCGTTAATCATGTCTATTCTGACCTCCAGAATATCATCTACGGGCTCACGCCAGCTCGTTAATGTGATTTTCAGACAAGACTATTTCAATTCTCTGTTGACCAGCCTCCCAGTTACAAAGCTACAGAATCAAAGCTCATCTCAAACTATGCTGCCCATATCCGAATCTCTGACAAAATTCTGGTGCTCACTGACCTCTATCACCAGCCACTCTGGCATAGTCTTAATTTGATCATTTACCTAATCAATTCCCTCCAAGAAACTGACCGTCTGATTGTCCAACTCTATCTTCATTTCCCAAAACGTATCGGCGTGATCACGTTCCAATAGAGCGTGAAACTACGCCCCTACCCCCACAATCTTCCCGTCCCGATCCCAACATCATATTTCTCCCAAACATCCGCTTTCACTGAGGCAGCCCCTCCTGCGTCTGTTTTGTGTAAATCTCGATCCATGAATGGTGCAGCCACACTGCTGATCACTTCCAGTCTGGCTTGTCCATCTCCTCAGAGACGTCGTGTCAATGTGTATCCAGCTTGTGTGGGTAATGTGAAGCAGCTTCTGAAAGTCATATCAATTAGCTGTTTCTATCAATGTAGCAATCCCTATGACTCAACTGTCCAATTCGTGTGCTTCAATTCCACCTCCAATTTGTCACATTCCATGGTTCCATATATCCACAACACGTTATCTTTAACAATGTGTCAGAACCCATGTTTGTTCTGTCCCAGAGGAGATTGTGACTTACTTATATTATTGGAACGGTAGTGAATGTGTTGTGGATGAGTTTCTGGACGTTGTGTTGTGAACTTTTACGTATATTCAGGGAGCACATACATTCAGTGGACTTGGTGGCCCAGCTCTGGGCAAAGCATGGGGACCGTACTTCAGCATATCAGTGTCTGTAACATTGCCAACATAACACCATAAGACCAGAAATCATAGGAGCAGAAGTAAGGCCATTCGGCCCATCGAGTCCACTCCACCATTCAATCATGGATGATTTCAACTCCATTTACACGCTCTCTCTCCATAGCCCTTAATTCCTCGAGAAATCAAGAATTCATCAACCTTTCTCAAAGACACTCAACGTCCCGGCCTCCACCGCCCTCTGTGGCATTGAATTCGACAGACCCACTACTCTCTGGCTGAAGAAATTTCTCCTCATCTCTGTTCTAAAGTAATTCCCTTTTATTCTACGGCTGTGCCCCCGGGTCCTAGTCTCCCCTGATAATGGAAACAACTTCCCTACGTCCACCCTATCTAAGCCATTCATTTTCTTGTAAGTTTCTATTAGATCTCCCCTCAATCTCCTAAACTCCAATGAATATAATCCCAGGATCCTCAGACATTCTTCATAAGTTAGGCCTACCATTCCTGGGATCATCCGTGTGAATATTCTCCGCTGGACCCGCTCCACTGCCAGTATGTCCTTCCTGAGGTGTAGGGCCCAAAATTGCTCACAGTATTCGAAATGTGGCCCAACTCATGTTTTAGAAAGCTTCAGAAGTACATCCCTGCTTTTATATTCCAAGCCTCTTGAGATAAATGCAACATCGCATTTGCTTTCTTAATTACGGACTCAACCTGCAAGTTTACCTTTAGAGAATCTTGGACTAGGACTCCCAAGTCCCTTTGCACTTCAACATTATGAATTTTGTCACCGTTTAGAAAATAGTCCATGCCTCTATTCTTTTTTCCAAAGTGCAAGACCTCTCACTTGCCCACGTTGAATTTCACCAGCCATTTCTTGGACCACTCTCCTAAACTGTCTAAATCTTTCTGCAGCCACCCCACCTCCTCTATACTACCTGCCACTCCACCGATCTTTGTATCATCGGCAAACTTAGCCAGAATGCCCCCAGTCCCATCATCTAGATCGTTAATAAATAAAGAGAACAGCTGTGGCCCCAACACTGAACCCTGCGGGACACCGCTCGTTACCGGTTGCCATTCCGAAAAATCAGCTTTTATCCCAGCTCTCTGCCTTCTGCTGGACAGCCAATCGTCAATCCATGTTAGTACCTTGCCTCGAATAACATGGACCCTTATTTTACTCAGCAGTATCCCGTGGGGCACCTTATCAAAGGCCTTTTGGAAGTCAAGATAGATAACATCCATTGGCTCTCATTGGTCGAACCGATTTGTTATCTCTTCCAAGAACTCTAACAGGTTTGTCAGGCACGTCCTCCCCTTACTAAATCCACGCTGACTTGTCCTAATCCGACCCTGCACTTCCAAGAATTTAGAAATCTCATCCTTAACAATGGATTCTAGAATCTTGCCAACAACCGAGGTTAGGCTAATTGGCCTATAATTTTCCATCTTTTTCCTTGTTCCCTTCTTGAACAGGGGGGTTACAACAGCAATTTTCCAATCCTCTGGGACTTTCCCTGACTCCAGTGACCTTTGAAAGATCATAACTAACGCCTCCACTATTTCTTCAGTTATCTCCTTTAGAACTCTAGGATGTAGCCCATCTGGGCCCGGAGATTTATCAATTTTTAGACCTCTTAGTTTCTCTCGCACTTTCTCCTTTGTGATGGCTACCATATTCAACTCTGCCCCCTGACTCTCCGGAATTGTTGGGATATTACTCATGTCTTCTACTGTGAAGACTGACGCAAAGTACTTATTTAGTTCCTCAGCTATTTCCTTGTCTCCCATCACTAGATTACCAGCGTCAGTTTGGAGGGGCCCAATGTACTTTTGCCTCCCGTTTGTTTTTAATGTATTTAAAGAAACTTTTACTCTCTTTCCTTATTTCTCTCTTTGTTATCCTCTGTTTGTTTTTGTAGCCTTCCCAATCTTTTGACTTCCCACTACTCTTTGCCACATTATAGGCTTTCTCTTTTGCTTTGATGCATTCCCTAAATTCCTTTGTCAGCCATGGCTGCCTACTCCCCCCCTCTCATTAACCTTTCTTTTCTTTGGGATGAACCTCTGTACTGTGTCCTCAATTACTCCCAGAAATTCCTGTCATTGCTGTTTCACTGTCTTTCCCACGAGGCTCTGCTCCCCGTCGACTTTCGTCAGTTCCTCCCTCATGTAGTTACCTTTATTTACCTGTAACACCTTTACATCTGATTCTACCTTCTTTCTTTCAAATTGCAGATTGAATTCTACCATATTATGATCACTGCCTCCTAAGTGTTCCCTTACTTTAAAATCTTTAATCAAGTCTGGCTCATTACATCACACTAAGTCCAGAATGGCCTGTCCCCTCGTGGGCTCCATCACAAGTTGTTCCAAAAAGCCCTCCTGTAAACATTCAATGAATTGCCTTTCCTTGGGTCCACTGGCAGCATTATTTACCCAGTCCACCTGCATACTGACGTCCCCCATGATCACTGTGACCTTGCCTTTCTGACATGCACTTTCTATTTCTTGGTGCATTTTGTGCCCCTGGTCCTGACCACTGTTAGGAGGCCTGTACATAACTCCCATTATGGATTTTTTGCCTTCGTGGTTCCTCAACTCTACCCACACAGACTCCACATCATCTGACCCTATGTCGTTTAGTGCTATTGATTTAATTTCATTCCTAATTAACAAGGCAACCTTGCCCCCTCTGCCCACCTCTGTCTTTTCGATAGGTTGTGAATCCCTGGATGATTAAATGCCAGTCCTGAACCCCCTGCAGCCACGTCTCTGTGATGCCTACCACATCATACCTGCCAGTCACAATCTGGGCCACAACCTCATCTACCTTGTTCCGTACACTGCGCGCATTTAAATATAGCACCTTTAATTCTCTATTGACTGTCCGTTTTTGTTTTCTTAGTGTGGTGGACCTTGGTTTACTGAGCCTTTCCATACACTGTGGCATATTTTGTGGATGTGGACTATCGTAGCCTCTCTTGGGTTATGTCTTTTCGTGCTTTTTTGTATTCCTAAGCAGCTACGCTTCCCACTGATTACTTCATCTCTTGGTTCCCTGACTTACCCTTCCTCGCCAATCTCTAGTTTAAAGTCTTATTGACCACCCTATTTACTCTTTTCGACAGAACACTGGTCGCAGCTCGGCTCAGGTGGAGACCATCCCAACGGTATTGGTCCCCCCTGTCCGAAAAGTGATGCCAGTGACCCATGAAAAGGAACCCCTCTTTCCCACACCACTCTTTCAGCCACGTGTTAACTTCCCTTATTTTGCCTCCCTATGCCAATTTGCACGTGGCGAGGGCAGTAATCCGGAGATTATGCCCCTTGACGACCTATTTTTTAATTTGAATCCTAGCTCTTTATAATCTCTAAACAGGTCCGCTTTCCTATACTTGCCTTTGTTGTTGGTAGCGAAATGGACCACAACAACTGGATCCTCCCCCTCCCTATCCAGTATCCTTTCAAGCAGGTCAGAGATGTCCCGCACCCTAGCACCGGGCAGGCAACATACCATGCGGGACTCTTTATCCTGCTCACAAAGGATACTATCTATCCCCCTGATAATAGAATCCCCTACAACTACAACTTGCCTATTTACTCCCTCCCCTTTAATAGCCTGCTGAACCATGGTGCCTTGGTCAGCTGACTCATCCTTCCTGAAGCCCTGTTCGCCATCCATACAGGGACCAAGTGCCTCATACCTGTTGGACAGGGGCAAGGGCGGAGGCTCCTGTGTTCCTGACTGCTGTTTCCCTTTACCTGCCTGACTTGCAGTCACACCCTGCTGTCCCTGGCCACTGGCAGTATTTAAACTACTTACTCTGACAGGTGTGACTGCCTCCTGAAACACAGTGTCCAGGTAAGTCTCCCCCTCCCCGATGTGCCTCAGTGTTTGAAACTCAGACTCCAGCTCATCAACTCTGAGCCGGAGTTGGAGTGGAGACTGCAGAAAGGAAAGCTCTGTAAAGAGAGAGGAGAGGAGGAGCGGTGTTTTACATCAATGCAGTAGTATTGTCGCTGAACTAGTAATCCAGTGATAAAGGGCAACACTCTGCGGAGACAGATTTCGCCATAGCAATTGGTGCAATGTGAATTAAATAAGAAACAAAGTGTGGAATTAAAACTCTAATGATCACCTTGAACCCATTGTCAATTGTTGCAAAAACCCATCAGGGTCAGTAAAGTCCCGTAGGGAAGAAAATCTGCCATCCTTCCCTGGACTGGCCGACAAGTAATTGCAGAATCATTGCAAAGCGGTTGAATCTGAACTGCCCTCTGAAACGGACGAGGAAGTTACTGAGTTGCATCAAAGTGCTAATAGTTCACAAAGAGGTAAAACTGGATGGAGCACCCGGCATCAACCGAGGAACCGGAAATAAACAACGGCAAACCCAATCCTGTCGATCTGCAAAGTTCTCATTTGTTAAAATCCGGGAGATTGTGTGGAAGTTGGGAAAACGTCATCGGCAGGTAATATATCAGCTTCATGCGATCATAGACATTATTGTAGAGGGAGGATAATTGATGAAGCAGCTGAAGATGGATGGGCTAAGGGATGCCTAGGCTGGCATTGCCACCAGGAATACAGAGACCAGGACAGAAGTGGGAGAAACGCGAGGACGAGGAGGAGAACTGTTACTTTGTAAGAAGCTCCACAGGATTAACACATCCGCCTTGTTCCACAGTAACACATTATACGGGCAGAATGTCGTCCTAATTTCGTGTCTGAGAAGCTCCAGAGGACAAGCAACTTCCTCTTGCTCCTGAGTAACAGACTTTCAGGGCGAATGGTATGCTAACGTTACTGTGTAACAAGCTTGACAGGATAAACAAGGTTCTCCTGTTCCACAGCGACAGCCTCGTGCGGCTGAATTACCTCCTCCTTTTCATGCTGAGGAGGTCATTGGCTGACACGTGTGACACCTGAATGTAAATCGCCACTTAACAGCCCCGATATTACCCAGGATCTGCTGTGTACAGAGACGGACCGCTTCAGTATTTGAGTCACAAACGGTGCTGAACATTGTAATATCATTAGTGAACATTCCAAGTTATCTCCTCACGGTAAGTTCATTGATGAAGCAGCTGAAGATGTTTGAGCCGAGTTCACTCCCCTGAAAAACACAAGGGGTTACGTGATGGAGCCAAAAATCACAACCATATTTCTTTGTGAAAGGTATGTCTCCAATCAGAGGGGAGATTTCACTTTCTTTGCCGCTAATTCCTGTTTTGATCGGGCTCCTTGATTCCATACGCGATCAAATGCTGCTTTGATGTCACTTTAACTCTTACTTCAGTATGTTGTCCATGTTTAAAAGAAGGCTGCAATGATGTCAGAAGTTTAGTGATCCTGGCACAACCCAAACGTCTGTGAGTCGGTTATTGCTGAGTAAATGCTGCTTGATGGCACTGCTGATGACCCCTTCCATTGCATTGTTGATAATGGAGAGCAGACGGATGGTGCGGGAATTGTCCAGGTTGGAATTGTCCTGGACTTAGCATACAGTGCACACCTGAGCAACTTTATATATTGCCGGGTCGATGTCAGTGTCGCAGCCCTACTGGAACAACTTGGCTCGGGGGCAGGTTCTGGATCACACGCCCTCAATACTATTGCCAGAATATTGTCAGGGACCATAGCCTACACATTATGCAGTGCCTTCAGCTCTTTCTTAATATCATGTGCAGTGAATAATATTTGCTGAATATTATCTGCGATGCTGGGGACACTGGGGAGACCGAGATGGATTATCCAGTCTGTACGTATGGATGAAATGTTTTGCGAATGCTTCATCCGTGACCTTTGCATTGTGCTGGGCTCCCAGAGTAGTGAAGATGGGATACCTGTGGAACCTCCTGCTGCAAAGGTTTAGTTGCAGCATAAAAACAGACGCTTCGGCGCAACTTGCCCATGCAGCCCAGTTTTTACCAATAAGATAGGCCCAATTTGCTCCATATCCCTCTGTACCCGTCTTTCCCATATAACTGTCCAAATCCTTTTTAAAAGCCAAAATTGTACCTTCCTCTTTTACTACATCTGAAGGTCGTTGCAGACACTCACCACCCTCTTTGTGAAAATAATTCCCCCATGGACCCTTTTGCATCTCTCCCCTCTCACCTAAGCCTGCACTCTCTGATTTTTGACTCCACTACCCTGGGGAAAATATTGACTATCTACTTCATCTATGCCCCTCATTATTTTAGAAACCTCTACAATATTTCCGCTAAACCTCCTACGCTACAGGGGGAAAAAAGTCCCAGTCTATCCAGCCTCTCCTTAAAACTTGAACCATCAAGCCCAGGTAGAATCATATTAAATATTTTGTCCACTCTTTCTAGTTTAATAAAATACTGCCTATAATAGATTGAACAGAACTGTACGCAGTATTCCAAGTGCGGCCTTATTAATGTCTTATACTACTTCAACAAGACGTCCCAACTCCTGTATTCAATACTCTGACCAATGAATCCAAGTATGCCAAATGCGTTCTTCACCGCTTTGACAATCTGTGACTCCACTTTCAAGGAGCAATGGACCAGTGCTCCTATATCTCTTTGTTCTGTAAGACCCTCCAATACTCTTCCACTACTTGAGTAGGCCCTGCCCCGATTCGATCTTCCAAAATGCATTACCTCGCATTTATCTAAATTAAACTCCATATGTCGCTCATCGGCCCACTGGCCCAATTGATCAAGATCCCGGTGCAATCCGAGATAACCTTCTTCACTCTCCACTGTGCCACCAATATTGTTGTCATCCGCAAACGCACGAAACATGCCTCCTAAATTTTCATACTAATCATTAATACAAATGATGTTTAACTGCCCACCGCCATTCACGGCTGGATAAAACTGACAAGAAATAAAGAACATTACAGCACAGGAACAGGCCCTTCGGCCCTCCCACCCTGCGCCGATCCAGATCCTTTATCTAAACCTATCGCCTATTGCCCAAGGATCTACTTCCCTCTGTTCCCCGTCCGTTCATATATCTGTCCAGATGCATCATAAATGATGCTTTCGTGCCCGCCTCTACCACCTCCGCTGGCAAAGCGTTCCAGGCATCCACCACCCTCTCCGTAAAAAACTTTCCACGCACATCGCACTTAAACTTTACCACTCACCTTGAAATCGTGACCCCTTGTAATTGACACCCCCACTCTTGGAAAAAGCTTGTTGCTATCCACCCTGTCCTTACCTCTCATAATTCTGTAGACCTCAATCAGGTCCCCCCTGAACCTTCGTCTTTCCAACGAAAACAATCCTAATCTACTCAACCTTTCTTCATAGCTAGCACCCTCCATACCGGGCAATATCCTGGTGAGCCTCCTCTGCACCCTCTCTAAAGCATCCACATTCTTCTGGTAATGTGGCGACCAGAACTGCACGCAGTATTCCAAATTTGGCCAAACCAAAGTTCTATACAACTGTAACATGACCTGCCGACTCTTGTACTCAATACCCCGTCCGATGAAGGCAAGCATGCTGTATGCCTTCATGACCACTCTATCGACCTGCGTTGGCACCTTCAGGGTAGAATGGATCTGAACACCCAGATCTGTCTGTACATCAATTTTCTCCAGCACTGTTCCATTGACCGTATAGTCCGCTCTTGAATTGGACCTTCCAAAATGCATCACCTCGCATTTGCCTGGATTGAACTCCATCTGCCATTTCTTTGCACAACTCTCCAATCTATCTATATTTTTCTGTATTCTCTGACAGTCCCACTCGCTATCTGCAACTCCACCAATCTCAGTATCATCTGCAAACTTGCTAATCAGACCACCTATACCTACGTCCAGATCATTTATGGATATCACAAAAACAGTGGTCCGAGCACGGCTCCCTGTGGAACACTACGAGTCACCTTTCTCCATTTTAAGACACTCCCTTCCACCACTACTCTCTGTCTCCTGTTGTCCATCCAGTTCTTTATCAACCTCGCTAGTACACCCTGAACCCCATGCGACATCACTTTTTCCATGAGCCTGCCATGGGAAACTTTATCAAACGTCTCATTGAAGTCCATGTATATGACATCTACAGCCGTTCCCTCGTCAATTAACTTTGTCACTTCCTCAAAGAATTCTATTAGGATTGTAAGACATGACCTTCTCTGCACAAAACCATGCTGCCGATCACTGAGAAGTCTATTTTCTTCCAAACGTGAATAGATCCTATCCCTCAATGTCTTCTCCAACAGTTTGCCTACCATTGATGTCAAGCTCACAGGTCTATAATACCCTGGATTATCCCTGCTACCCTTCTTATCAAAGGGACAACATTAGCAATTCTCCAGTCCTCCAGGACTTCACCCGTGCTCAAGGATGCTGCAACGAAGGGACAGCACGGTCGCATTGTGGATAGCACAATTGCTTCACAGCTCCAGGGTCCCAGGTTCGATTCCGGCTTGGCGTCACTGTCTCCACGGAGTCTACACATTCTCCCCGTGTGTGCGTGAGTTTCCTCCGGGTGCTCCGGTTTCCTCCCACAGTCCAAATATGTGCAGGTTAGGTGGATTGGCCATGATAAATTGCCCTTAGTGTCCAAAAGTGCCCTGAGTGTTGGGTGGGGTTACTGGGTTATGGGCATAGGGTGTAGGTGTTGACCTTGGGCAGCGTGCTCTTTCCAAGAGCCGGTGCAGACTCGATGTGCCGAATGGCCTCCTTCTGCACTGTAAATTCTATGATAATCTATGAAAGATATCTGTTAAGGCACCAGCTATTTCGTCCCTCGCTTCTCTCAGTAGCCTGGGATTGATTCCATCCGGACCTGGGGACTTGTCCACCTTAATGCCGTTTAGAATACCCGATGGTGGTGAATCTGTGGAACTCTTTGCCGCAGAAGACTGTGGAGGCCAAATCACTGCGTTTCTTTAAGACAGAGATAGATAGGTTCTTGATCAGTCAGGGGATCAGGGATTATGGGGAGAAGGCAGGAGAATGGGGATCAGAAGAATGTCAGCCTTTATTGAAAGGTGTTGGGCAGCACGATGGCGCAGTGGGTTAGCACTGCTCTTTCAAGCACAGGGCTAAATCGCTGGCTTTGAAAGCAGACCAAGGCAGGCCAGCAGCACGGTTCAATTCCCGTAACAGCCTCCCCGAACAGGCGCCGGAATGTGGCGACCAGGGGCTTTTCACAGTAACTTCATTGAAGCCTACTTGTGACAATAAACGATTTTCATTTCATTTCATTTCACGGCGCCATGGTCCCAGGTTCGATACCGGACCTGGGTCATTGTCCGTATGGAGTTTGCACATTCTCCCATGTTTGCGTGGGTTATACGCCCCCAGAAGCCAAAGATGTGCAACTCAAAGATGTGCGAAATTGCTCCTGAATTGGAAAGGATGAATTGTGTACTCTAAATTTCAAAATGCAAGAGGGAATGCTGGAGCAGACTGGACCAGTGGCCTCAATATGCTCTTGTCTCTAATGGTCTTATGTGAGAGTGCGTGTGGCTGTATGTGCCTGGGGGGATATTTTGTATGTGTTGGCAGTGGGGGCATGTGTCAGCATGTGTGTGAGAGTGTGCCTGTGTGTCTATTTGTGCGTGGTTAATTATGTGTGGAGGTGGGGGTTGCTACCTCGCTTAGTGTGGACGTGTTGTGTGTATGGCTGTGTATTGGCGTTTGTGAGCGCGTGTTTGTGTTTGTGTGCCGTTGTGTATGTCGGGGTATGTGTATGTGTTTATGTGTAGGGGTATGTTTGAGTGTGGGTGAGGGTGAGTGGATGTGTAGGTGTGTGTGTTTATGTGTCTGGGTGCTCGTATGTGCTTATGGGTGTGTATATGTGTTTGTACGTATGTGCATGAATGTTCGAAGCCGTATTTGGGAATGTATCTGTCTGTGTTTGCGTGCGAGAGCCTGTAGGAGTCTTTGTGCGTGAGGTAATGCGCCTTTGCATGTGGTTCTGTGGGCGCATGTGTTTCTTAGAGTGTTTAGGTTTGTGGGTGAATGTCTGTGTGTTTGTGTCTATCTATGTGACTGGGTATGTGTATGTGTTGGTGACTGTGTGTTTAGGTGAGTGTTGCTGGGCGTGTGTGGGTATATCTGTGTGTGTCTGTGAAGTTGTGTCTGTGTCTGCGGGTGGGCAGCATGTTGGCGCAATGGGTTCGCCCTGCTGCCTCATGGCGCCGACGTCCCAGTTTCAACCCCGACTCTGATCACTGTCCGTGTCTAGTAGGGGCAGCACGGTGGCATAGTGGTTAATACAATTGCTTCACAGCTCCAGGGTTCCAGGCTCGAATCCCGGCTTGGGTCACTGTCTGTGCGAAGTCTGCACGTTCTCACCGTGTGTGCGTGGGTTTCCCCAGGGTGCTCCGGTTTCCTCCCACAGCCCAAAGATGTGCAGCTTAGGCGGATTGGCTTTGATAAATTGCCCTTAGAGTCATAAATTGCCCTTCGTGTTGGCTGGGGTTACTGGGTGTGGGCTTGGGTAGGGTGCTCTTTCCAAGAGCCGGTGCAGACTCGATGGACCGAATGGCCTCCTTATGCACTGTAAATTCTATGATAAATTCTATGATACCTATGAGCTTGTACATTCTCACCGTGTTTGCGTGGGTCTCGCCCCCACAATCCAAAGATGTGCAGGCTAGGTGGATTGGCCACGCTAAATTGCCCCTAAATTGGAAAAAATCAATCAGGTATTCTATATTTATATTTTAAAAAAAGGTGTATGCGGGGTGAGGGAGGTGAGGGTGGTTTTGTGAGCGTGTCTAGGTGTAGGTCTGCGGACGGGTATTTGTGGTATCTATGAGTGTGTGTGGCTGTGTGAGTGCTTACGGATGCTGTGTGTATTTGTTTGGGTGTGTTTTGGTGAATGGGCATCTGTGAGTACATGTCAGTGTGCGCAGGTGCTTCGTGTATGTATGTCGGGCGTGTGAACGTGTGTGTGTGCCTGTCCAGCTGTGAATTCGTGTGTATATGTGCGTCTGTGTTTTAGTGTGAGTGTGTCTGTCGGTGAGTGTGTATTCATAAGGGTACGTGTGGGTGCTTGTGAAAATGTGTGTGTCTGGGTTGGTGCACGTGTGTGAGTTTGAGCTTGGGTGCGAGTGTGTGTGTGTGACTTTATGTGTGTGTTTGTTTGGATGCGGGTGGATGTGTGTGTGTGTTGCTTTGATATGTGTGTGGGTTTGTGTGTGTAACTGTGAGCGTGTGTCGGGGTGAGTGTATGCATATGTGTGTGTTTGGGCGTCTGGGTGCGAGTGTGTCAGGGTGTATATGTGTGTCGATTTGTGCATGAATGTTTCTGATTGTATGCGTGAGCCTGATTTTGGACGTGGGCGTGTTTTGTACCTGTCTGTGGGAGTTTATATGTGTGTGACTGTGTCAGTGAGTGTTTGTGAGTGTGCATTTGTGTGGGTGTGAGGGTGTGTGTCTGTGTGGTTGTGTTTATGTGTGGGATGGTGCGTGGGTTTCTGTGTGGGGGAGTGAGTCTCCGTTTCTGTGAGTGTGAGGGCTTGTGTGGACGTTTTGGGTGTATGGGGAAGTATGTGTTTGGCTGTGGGTGTGTGCATATGGCTGCCTGTGGGTGGGTGTGATGTGTGGATTACAGAGTGTGTGCGAGTGTGTATTTCCATGTGTCAGTTCATGTACGAGTGTTTGAGTATTTAAGTGTGTTTATGGACATGTGTTTGTGTGTGAGGGAGAGGGTGTGAGTTAGTGCGTGTGGGTTTTTGTGTAAGATTGTGTCCATGTGTGGCTGTCCATGTGTGAGTGTGTATGTGTGAGGATCATTGCGTGAGAGGTGTGTGCGTTTGTGTGTCTGAATGTGTGTGTATTTGTGGATGTGTGGTGTGTGTGTTTTCATGTCTGTGTTTGTGTCTCTATGGGGGTATGTGATTATGGGAGAGTATGCAAGAGAGTATGTGTATATATGAGGGATGTGTGCGTGTGATTCTGGTGTGCCTGTGCTTGTGAGTGTTTGGATATGTATGCATTTGTGTATGTACGGTTGTGTGTTTCATGTGTCGGGAGGCAATATGTTTGTGGGTACTCTGAGTATGTGTGTGTCTGTGGGCTTCTGTGTGAGTGTGTTGGTGTAATTGTGGGGGGGGGGGGGTGTACCTGAGTGTGTGTTGCTGAATGTGTGCGTGTGTAGTTGTGTGGGGGGTGGATGGCTGTTTGTTTGTGCATGTGAGGGGATATGTGTGTAGCTCTTTGTGTGTATTTTTGTGTGAGATGTGTTTAGTGAACGTGTATGTCTGTGTCGCTACATGTGTGTGTGTGTTTGTGCAGCGTGTGCCTGTGTGTGAGTGTGTGTGGGATTCTATGTGGAAGAATATATATTGGTGTCTGTGTGTATGACTTTATTTGTGTGTCTGGGAACATATGCATTTTGTGGGTATGTGTATGGTTCGTTTTCGTGTGTGTGTGTATGCCTGTGTGCTTGTGCCTGTGTGTGCCGCGTGCGTGGGTGTATGTGTGACTGGATGAATGTGTCGGCGTGTCTGTATGTATGGTGTGTGCCAGTGTGTGTGGGTCTTTGAAGGTTTTGTGGATATGTGTGTATGTGTGTGTGTGGGGAGGGTGCGTGTGAGTGTGTGGGTGTGTGCGTGAATATGTGTGTGCGTGTGTCGGGTATATGTGTTTGAATGGGTGTGGTGTGAAATTCTGTATAAGTGTGTGTTAGTGGGTTTTGGTGTGTGTGGCTATGTGGAATGTATACATATGTGTGTGCAAGTGTATGTGCACAAGAGTGCATGAGTGTGTGTGGTTGTGGATGCCCATATGTGAGTGCTTGGGTGTACATGTGTGAGTGGCTGTGTGTGTGTTTAGCTGTGTATGCGAGTTTGTATGTGTGCATGCGTGTGGGTGTGTGGCTGTGTGAGGGTGTACGCGTTATTTTTGTGTGTTTGGGTGAGTGAATGTGCTTGTATTGGTATGTGCCCTGGTGTGGGTAAGAGTGAGTGAGTTGGTTTGTGAGTATTTGTCTCTAGGTCAGTGTATGTGTGTGAAATTGTGTGTGATGTGTATGTGTGGGTGTGTAAGTGTGAGTGATGTGGAGGTGTGGGGGTACAAGTATGTTTGTGATTGTGTGAGTATGGGTCGGTATATGTACGCTTTTGAGAGTGTGTGTATGTGTGTCTGCACG
This sequence comes from Scyliorhinus torazame, assembly GCF_047496885.1. Classification (NCBI taxonomy): domain Eukaryota; kingdom Metazoa; phylum Chordata; class Chondrichthyes; order Carcharhiniformes; family Scyliorhinidae; genus Scyliorhinus; species Scyliorhinus torazame. The sequence continues at coordinate 33,460,438 of NC_092729.1, forward strand.
TGGACATGTGTCGGAGAATGTGCAGGTGTGTTTATTTGTGTTGATCTGTGAGTGTGTCCATTTGTGTTTCCATGTCTGTTTGTGTTTGTGTCTCTCTCTGAATACCTGGGAATGTGCATCTGTTAGAATAATAGAATCCCTGGTGCACGGAAGAAAGCGAATCGGCACACCATGTCTGCACTGACCCTTGGAAATAGCACTCTCCTCCCACGACCAACAGAAACCCGGAACCCAGTAACCTCATCTAACCTTTTGGAAAATAAGGGGAAAATTGGCCTGGCCAATCCAGCTTAGCGTCACATATTCCGGCTGTTCGAGCAAACCAGAGCACCCGGATGTCACCCACACAGACACGGAGAGAAAGTACAAACTCCACAAAGACAGTCACCCGAGGCCAACATTGAACAAGGCTCCCGAGCGATGTGCGCCGGCAGTGCGCATCATTGTGTGACCGTCTGCCCCTCTTCTGTTCTCGTTAGTTTCTGTGGTTGTGTCTTTCTGTGTCTGTGAGAGTGTGTGTGTCTCTTTGTGACTGTGTGTGTGCATTTCTGCGACTGTGAGAGAGTGATGTTGTGTCTCTGTGTGTCTGTGAGTGTGTGAATTAGTGTCTAGATATGACTGTGAGTGTGTGCATTTGTCTGTCTGTGTGTCTGTGAGTATGTGTATTTCTGTCTCTGTGTGTCTGTGATAGACTGCATTTTTGTCTCTGTGTATTTCTGTCTGTGTGTCTGTGAGAGTGTATTTTTATCTCTGTGTGTCTGTCAATGTGTTTATTAGTATCTCTGTGTGTCTGTTAGCGTCTGTATTTGTCTCTCTGTGTGTCCATGAGAGTATTTGCATCTCCGTGTGCCCGCGAGAGTGTCTCTACGTGTCTCTATGTGTCTGTGAAACTGTATATTAGTGCATCTGTGTGTCTGTGAGTTAATGTATTTGTGTCCCTGTGTCAGTGAGTCAGTGATTTCGTGTCTGTCTCTCTGTGAGTGTGTGTATTTTTGTCTCTATGAGTCTGTTGGAGCGGGTATGTGTCTCAATGTGTCTGTGATAGTGTGTACTTCTGTATCTGTGTGTCGGTGAGTGTGTGTATCGGTGGCTCACGTGTGTTTGAGTGTATGTCTTTGTGCCTCGGTGAGAGTGGGTACTTGTGTCTCTCTGTGTCTGTGAGAGTGTTTATTTGTTTCACTATGTAATTCACTGGGTAAATTGAGTTTAAATCAGCCGTGATTGAATGGTGGAGTGGCCTCGATGGGCCGAATGGCCTTCCGCTCCTATGTCTTATCGTCTTATGGAGCTATGTGTGTGTTGTTGTGTCTCTCTGTGTCTATGAGTGGGTTTATTTGTTTCGTTATGAGTGTGTGTTGTTGTGGCTGATTGTGTCTGTGAGCGTGTGAATTTGTCTGTGCGTCTGTGAGTGTGTAATTGTGCATCCGTCTGTCTGTGAGGGTGTGTCCTTGTGTCTCAATGTGAGTGTGTGTATTTTGTCTCTGTGTGTCTGGGACAAGGCTTTTTTGTATTTCTGTGTCCCTGAGAGTGTGTATTTGTGATTCTGTGTGTCTGTGAGAATGCGTATTTCTGTCACTGTGTGTCTGGGAATGTGTGCATTTCTGTCTCTGTGTGCCTGTGAGAGTCTGTATTTGTGTCTCTGTGTGACTGCGAGTGGGTGTTTCTGTGTCTCTGTGAGCCTGTTGGGGTGTGTAATTGTGTCGCTGTGTGTCTGGGAGTGTGTGCATTTGTGTCTCTGTGAGTCCGTGAATGTGTATTCGTGACTGTGAGTGTGTATCTGTTCTCTGTGTGTCTGTTGGGGTGTGTATTTGTGTCACTTTTTGTTGTGAGTGTGCATATTTGTGTCTCCGTGTGCCTGTGTGTCAGTGTGTGCATTTGTCTCTTTGTGTGCCTTTGAAAGTGTTTATTTGTGTCCCTGTGTGTCCCTGTGTTAGTGTGTGCATTTGTCTCCCTGTGTCTGTGAATGTGTGCATTTGTGATATGGTGCGTCTATGAGTATGTGTTTTCTGCTTCTGTGTGTCTGAGAGTGCGTGTATATTCGTCTTTGTGTGTCTGTGAGAGTGTATATTTGTGTCTCTGTGTGTCTGGGAGTATGCGTATTTGTACCTCTTTGTGTCTGTGAGAGTATGTATTTGTGTGCTTTTCTCCCCATCATTTCCCTTGCTCCTCTCCCCCCCGCCCGCCCCACCCCACCCCCAATCCCGTTGAGAGAGAAGACAAGCCCGGAAACGAGGCAGCACAGTCACGCGCAAAACAGAAAGCGAATGTGCACAGTTCATGATCTTATTATGTGGAGATGCCGGCGTTGGACTGGGGTGAGCACAGTACGAAGTCTTACAACACCAGGTTAAAGTCCAACAGGTTTGTTTCGATGTCACTATCTTTCGGAGCGCTGCTCCTTCCTCAGGTGAAGGAGTAATGCATGTGTAAGTGTGTATAGTCTGTGTGTATGTGTGTGTATTAATATATGTGCGTTTTTCAGTGTGGAGATTATGTGTGTGTGAGTGGTTGTATTAGTGCATCTCTTTGTCTGTGAGTGTGTGTATTTGTGTATGTGAGTGTGTCTATTCGTGTCTGTAGTTGTGTGCATTAGTGACTCTTTGTGTCTGTGAGTGTGCGCATTAGTGACATTAGTGACATTTGTGCGAGTGTGTGTATCAGTGTGTGTGTGTGAGTGTGTATTAGAGTATCTGTGTATCTGTGAGTGCGTGCATTTGTGTCTCTTTGTGTCTTTCAGTTTGTGTATTGTCCTGAGTGTGTTTATTTGTTTCTCTGTGAGTGAGTGTTTTAGTGTCTGTATGTCTGTTAGTGTGCTTATTTGTGTCGCTGCGAGTGTGTGTATTTCCGTGTCTGTGTCTGTGTGTGTGTATTTCTGCCTCTGTGTCTGTGTGTATTTGTGTTTTGAGTCCGTGTGTCTGAGTGTTTGTACTTGTGTCTCCGTTTGCCTGTATTTGGGTTTCTGTGCCCGTTGTTTTAATTCATTTACGGGATGTGGATGTCTCTTGTTCTGCAAGTATTTATTATCGTCCCTCGGTATCCTTCAGGTGGTGATGAATGGCCTTGAATCACTGAAGTCATTGAAGTCATTGCATCTCACCTGAGGAAGGAGCAGCGCTCCGAAAGCTAGTGGCATCGAAACAAACCTGTTGGACTTTAACCTGGTGTTGTAAGACTTCGTACCATGATCTTATTGTCCTTGTTTGCGGTCTGTCCTCCGCTCTTTGTCCGATTATCCCTGTGTTTTCCGTCCCTGTGGCTTTTATTGCGGTTGCGGCTGTTCCTCCCCAGTTTGTTCGATCGAACGAACTCATTAGCCTCAGCTGAGGTGTTAAAATACAGATCTTTCCCCTTGAATGCTCCCCAGAGTCTGGCCAGGAATAACATCACAAATTCCACCTTGCTTTTGGAGAGTGCCGATTGTGGCCCGTTGAACTCAGCCCTTGTTTTAGACAGGTGAGCCCCAATGTGCTGGTACACCCTCATGTTCCTCCCTTCCCCATGTGCTCGACCACTTTAGGATTTTCGCCCGGTCTTGAACCCCGTGTAACCTTGCGATAATCGCTCTGGGCTGCTCGCCGACTTTAGGCATGGTTTAGAGTGACCTGTGCGCCCTGTCTATTTCTGGGTGAATGGGAATTCCTCCCTTCCCACTAACTTGCCCAGCATTTCTGCGATGTAACCTGTTGGGTCTCTGCCGTCTGTCCCATCCAACTGACCCACTATTTTAACATTCTGCCATCTGGACCTATTTTCCTGGTCCTTAATTTTCCCTCTTCGGCTTTTTTGGGTCGTACCAACCTTTTCACCTCAGCGTCCAGAGCTATCACCCTGCCGCTGTGATCTGAGGCGGCCCTCTCCAACTCCAGCATCGTTTTCTCCTGGGCCTCCACCTTGCTTCTCAGGCCTTTGATGGTCTGCTGCATTTTGTGTATTGTCTCCGCCAGCACCTCCTTCATCAGTGTGTGGAGCTCCGTACTCAGCGCCTCCTTTATGGCACTTAGTTCCTATTGTGGCACGTTTCTCCACTCCTCTGCCTGTGCGGGGGAGATGCTGTTCGCTGAGTCCTGCTCTCGCTTCGCTGTTTGGTCCGCCATCCCTTTCCCATACAGGGTTACCCGAACCTCCTTCTCGTCTCGTCGGGGCGCCTGCCTGCTCGCCGCCGCCGCTTTTCCCTCTCTGCTGTTGTTCCCTGCATCTCACCGTCTATTCACTTTGGAATTTTTCTTTCACTCTCACAGAGGGGGAATTTGTGTTTTTGTGTGCCGGTGAGTGTGTTTATTTATGTCTCTTTGAGTGTGTATTTGTGTCTCTGTGAGGCTCTGAGTCTGTTTATTTGTGTCTCTGTCTTTCTGTGAGTGTATTTATTTGTCGCTCGCTCTGTCTGTTAGTGTGTACGAGTATCTCTGTTTGTCTGGGTGTTGTATTTGTTCCGATCTGTGTCTGTGATTGTGTGTACTAATGTGTCTGTCTCTCTGTCTGTGAGTGTGTGTATTAATCCGTCTGCCTGTGAGTGTGTGTATTACTGCCTCTTTGTGTCTGTGAGTGTGTGTATTACTGCCTCTTTGTGTCTGTGAGTGTGTGTATTACTGCCTCTGTGTGTCTGTGAGTGTGTGCATTACTGCCTCTTTGTGCCTGTAAGTGTGTGTATTACTGCCTCTTTGTGTCTGTGAGTGTGTGTATTACTGCCTCTTTGTGTCTGTTAGTGGGTGTATTACTGCCTCTTTGTGTCTGTGAGTGTGTGTATTACTGCCTATTTTTGTCTGTGAGTGTGTGTATTACTGCCTCTTTTTGTCTGTGAGTGGGTGTATTCCTGCCTCTTTCCGTCTGTAAGTGGGTGTATTAGTGTCTGCATGTTTATGTGAGTGCACGCATTAGTATATCTGCGTGTGTCTGTCAGTGTGTGTATTGTCATCTGTCAGTGTGTGTGTGTGTACTAGTGCATATGCATGTGTAAGTGTGTATATTCTGTGTGTATGTGTGTGTATAAGTATATGTGCGTTTTTCAGTGTGGAGATTATGTGTGTGTGAGTGGTTGTATTAGTGCATCTCTTTGTCTGTGAGTGTATGTATTTGTGTATGTGTGTGTGAGTGTGTCTATTCGTGTCTGTGGTTGTGTGCATTAGTGACTCTTTGTGTCTGTGAGTGTGTGCATTAGTGACATTAGTGACATTTGTGCGAGTGTGTGTATCAGTGTTTGTGTGTGTGTGAGTGTGTATTAGAGTATCTGTGTATCTGTGAGTGCGTGCATTTGTGTCTCTTTGTGTCTTTCAGTTTGTGTATTGTCCTGAATGTGTTTATTTGTTTCTCTGTGAGTGAGTGTTTTAGTGTCTGTGTGTCTGTTAGTGTGCTTATTTGTGTCGCTGTGAGTGTGTGTATTTCCGTGTCTGTATCTGAGTGTGTGTATTTGTGCCTCTGTGTCTGTGTATTTCTGTTTTGAGTCCGTGTGTCTGAGTGTTTGTACTTGTGTCTCCGTTTGCCTGTATTTGGGTTTCTGTGCCCGTTGTTTTTATTCATTTACGGGATGTGGATGTCCCTTGTTCTGCAAGCATTTATTATCGTCCCTCGGTATCCTTCAGGTGGTGATGAATGGCCCTCTTGAATCACTGAAGTCATTGACGTGTATGTATACCAACCGTTCTGGGAGGAAAGGTGTTCCAGGGTGTTGCCCCAGTGAAAGAAGGGCAATATCTTTCCAAATCGGGGTGGTGTGTGACTTGGAGGAGAGCGTCCAGGTTATGCTATTCCCAGGTATCTGCTGCACGTTTCCTTCTAGATGGTAATGGTCGTGCTTTTGGAAGGTGTTATCTAGGGAGTAAAGAGAAAAGAACAGTGCAGCAGAGGAACATGCCCTTCGGTCCTCCAAGACTTCGCCGATCACGTGTTCTTTTCAGTTCATCCTCCTGCATTATTCTATACCCTGTGCAGAAGGAGGTCATTCGGCCCATCGAGTCTGCACCGGCCCTTGGGAAGCACCCTCTACTTAAGCCCACCTCTCCACCCTATCCCCGTAACCCAGTAACCCCACCTAACCATTTTGGACTCTAAGGGCAATTTAGCATGGCCAATCCACCTAACCTGTACATCTTTGGACTGTGGGAGGAAACCGGTGCACCCGGAGGAAACCCACGCAGACACAGGGAGAGCATGCAGACTCTCATACAGACAGTGACCCAAGCCGGGAATCGAACCTTGGACCCTGGAGCTGTGAAGCAACTGTGCTAATCACTGTGCAACCGTACTGCTCAAGCTTGGAGGGCCGAATGACATGTTCCTGTGCTGCATTTTTCTTTTTTCTTTGTTCCATAGATAACACCTTCCAAACTCACAGCCACGTGTTCCTGTGTCGATCTAGATAATGTCGCTTACATATCTGCCTCAACCATCTACCTTGGCAGAAAATTCGAGGACACCAACACCCTCTCTGTAAAAACATTCACCCGCACATCTCCACTGAACACTTCCCCCATCACCTTGAACGTGTGGCCCTGTATAATTGTCATTTCCACCCTTGGAAATAGCCTCAAACCTTTCTATACACCTCATACATCTCTCAAGTTCAATTCGGTCGACCCTGAGCTCCGTATTTCTCGGGAGAACAATCCCAGTTTATTCAACCTCTCCTCATATCTACTACCCTTCAAACCAGGCAACATCCTGATACACCTTTTCTGTACTCTCTCCAAAGCCGCCACGTCCTTCTGGCAGGGCGCTGGCTTGAATTGGACACAGTACTCCAAATGCGGCCAACCAAAATTTATATAACTGAAACATAATTTGAGGACATTTGTACTTGATGCCCGGTCCGATGAAGGGAAGCAAGCCACATGCTTTTTTAATCACGATATCCGCCTGTGCTGCCACTTTAATGGATCTGTGGACATGAACGCCGCGATCTCTCTTTGTGTATATGCTCCAAATGGTTCTGGTGTTTATTTGTGGCTCCCACTTGAATTGGATCGACCAAAATGCAGCACCGCGCATTTGCTCTGGTTAAATTCCATGTGCAGTTTCTCAGCCCAATTTAGTAGCATGTCTATGACCTGCTGAATTCTCTGACAATCTTCATCATTCGTGAGTTCCTGCAGTTCAGTTTGTAGATGGTACACACGGCTGCCACTGTTCGTCGGTGGTCGACAGTTTGAATGTTTGTTGATGGGTGAGCAATCAAGTGGGTTGCTTTGTCCTGCTTTGTGTCGAGCTTATAGATTGTAGTTGGAGTTGCACTCATCAAGTTAAGTGGGGAGTATTCCTTCACACTCCCGACTTGTGCCGTGTAGATCGTGGACAGGTTTTGGGGGTCAGGAGGTGAGTTACTCGCCAATGGATTCCTATTCTTTCACATGCCGTGGTAGCCATAGTATTAATGTGACTAGTCCAGTTCAGTTTCTGATTAATGATAACCCCCACGATGTTCATTGTGAGGGATTCAGTGATGGTAATGCCATTAAATGTCAAGGGACGGTGTTTTGAAACTCTCTTGTAGGAGATGGTCATTACCTGGCACTTGTGTGGCATAAAATCTATTTGCCACTTGCCAGCCCAAGCATGGATGTTGTCCAGCTCTTGCTGGACATGAACTGCTTCATTATCTGCAGAGACGCGAATGGTGCTGAACATTGTGCAGTCATCCACAAACATCCCCACTTCTGACCTTGTGATGGAAGGGAGGTTATTGATGAAGCTGCTGAAGATGGTTGGGCAAAGGGCAGTATCCTGCGGAACTCCTGCTGTGGTGTTCTGGAGTTGATTTGATTGACTTCCAACCATCACAACCAACTTCCTTTGTGCCACCTATGACTCAAAGCAGCGGAGAGATTTCACCCCGATTCACATTGACTCCAGTTTAGCTCGGGCTCCTTGATGCCATACTCGCTCAAGTGCCGCCTTGATGTCAAGAGCAGTCACTCTCACCTCACCTCTGGCATCATCTGTTTTGTGCATGTTTGATCCAAGGCAGCAGTGATGTCAGGAGCAGAATGACCCTGACAGAACGCAAACTGAGAGTCCGTGAGCTTATTGCTGAGTAGGTGCCGCTTCATAACACTGCTGATGACAACTTCCAGCACTTTGCTGATGATGGAGAGGAGACTGATGGGGTGGTAATTGGCTGGGTTGGATTTGTCCTGTTTCTTGTGTGGAGGACACATCTGGGCAACTTTCCACATTTCGAGATATATGCCAGTGTTGTAGCTGTACTGGAACAGCTTGGCAAGAGGTGTGGCAAGTTCATGAGCGCAAGTCTTCAGTACTCATGCTGGGATATTTTCAGGGCCTATAGCCTTTGTAGCATCCAGTGCCTTCAGGCGTTTATTTATATTAGGTGGAGCGAATAATATTGGCTGAAGACTGATATCTGTGATGCTGTGGTCTCCGGAGGAGACCCAGATGGATCATCTACTCAGCGCTTCTGCCTGAAGATTAATGCGAATGCCTCAGCCTTGTCATTTGCACTTAGGCGCCGGGCTCCTCCACCATTCACGTTGTGGATATTTGCGGAGGCTCCTCCTCGAGTTGTCCACCACCATTCGTGGCTGGATGTTACAGGACTACAGAGCTCAGGTCTAATGTATTTATTGTGGAATGATAATGGTTCTGCCTATTACTTGCTGCATATACTGTTTGGCACACAAGTAGTCCTGTGTTGTAGCTTCACCAGGTCGATAACTCATTTTTCGTTGTGCCTGATGTTACTCCTATCATGCACTCCTGCACGTCATTGAAGCAGAGTCAGTCCCCTTGCATGGTGATAATAGTAGAGTGGGGAATATGCCAGGCCATGAGGTTGCAGATTGCGGTTGAATAAAATTATTCTGCTGTTAAGCGCCACCTGGCGGCACAGTCTGGATTTGCTAGATGTGTTCAAAGTCTACATATTTTGTGCCTTAGAGTGTTTGTATCTGAGTCTCATTGGGTCTATGCACTTGTGCTTTTGTGTCTGTGGTGTCTGTGAGCGTGTGAATGTGCGCATTTGTGTCTGAGGGTGTGCGTATCTGTGTGTATGTGTTTGTCTTTGTTAGCACCAACTCATCAATCAGATAATGTCTTCCCCAGCCTTAAGTATAACGTAATTGTTTATTTCCATACATTTCAGTTAACATCATCACAACTGTGACCCTGAAGAGAAAAAACTGTGGACTATCCAAATGTGTCACTTCATACCTGATGGCCATGGCAGTGGGGGATCTACTGGTCATTATTCTCGATCTGATTTGGAGACACATTCCCATTGTTTTTAAGGAACAATTTACTTTCCTGCTGTCAACCCCCGTGTGTAATATCCACGCCGTGCTGCTTTATGCAGCCACTGACTGTTCTGTCTGGTTCACCGTCACTTTCACCTTTGATCGATTTGTGGCCATTTGTTGCCCGACTCTGAAATGTAACTATTGCAGCGAGAAAACGGCGGCTGTGGTTCTGGGAACAGTGGCTGTGGTGAGCTGTCTGAAGAACATTTTCTGGTACTTTATGTTCACAGGTTTGTATTGGATGGCGAACGAACCCTTGTTTTGCGGTGTCACGATAGATGTTTATTTCTCTCTGCTCTGGGGAACAATCGAGTTTATCCATTACATTCTAAACCCGGGTGTTCCATTTGTCCTGATTCTGCTGCTCAATGCTTTCACCGTCAGACACATTGTCCTGAGCAGCAGGGCCCGCAGGAGACTCCGGGCTCACAGCAGTGGGCACAGTGCCAGAGACCCAGAGATGGAGAGTCGAAGGAAATCCATAATTTTATTGTTTCTTATCTCGGCCAATTTCATTCTATTATGGTCAGTGTTAATGTTTTACACTATATGGGTCAGGATGGATCTCTTGGGGTATAAATCGTTACGGATCGCGAATTATGTTCTGCAATTGGGATTCATGCTGCAGCTCTTGAGCTGCTGTACAAACACTCTCATATACGCCGTGACACAGACTCAGTTCAGACAACAGATGAAGAATGTGCTTACAGTTCGCTTTACTCCGATTCATCAATGTGTAAAATCTTAAGAGGGAAAACCAGCCACACAAAATTACTCACCTCCCATTGGCCGCTCAAATTGTCCCATCATCAAACCCTCACCCTCACTGGAGGAACTAATTGCCTCCCAGATACACAGACCTGACATTTGCAATCAACCTATCCATCATCATGCTCCTTGATTCTGATTGGTCAGAAATCCGCGCAAACGCCATCCAAACTTACCCATTCTTCAGTCAAACTGTCCACCATCCTTTTCGCTCAGAATAAAGTGGCGACGGTGGGAGGAAAGCGGGTGAATAACGTAATCGCCCATTAAGTGGTGATAGTCTGCAACGCACTGGCAGGGATGGTGGCAGAGGCGGGATGCCTCACATCCTCATAAAAACATTTGGTTGTGTACTTGCCACACTCGAACGTTTTGGCTTTGGGCCAAGAGCGGGATAGTGGGGTTAGGTGGGCATGTCAGGGCCTTTCATGCCTCCATGAAGACTCGATGGGCCGAAGGGAGGGAGGGAATCAACTATCAGCAACTATCAGAATCTCCGAACTGAATTTTGAAAGTGTCACCATTATTGGGATCTCCCTGTGCACATGTTTCTGCAGAATTCCCTAAATTAACACAGTGGGCTCACTTTGAAAATTAATTCATCGACTGAAAAATAATCTCGAAGGCCCGGAATCAAAGTCCTTTAACTTAAAGCCGGTATAATACAGGAATAAACCTGTATTTTACGCCGAGACTTAAATGAGGGTGAGATGAAATTCGCAGGGTGCCATTTGAATTCAGTTTCCTGTGTTGGAGTGTCTTAGATGATTGTGTGCGACCCTCTCTCTCTCCCTTCCAACTACTGGGATGAGAGATGCAGAGAGAGAAGGGCAGAAAGAGTGTGAGGGAGGGGCGTGACATGAGAGGGAGATGAGAGAGAGGGAGAGGAGAAAGACAGAGGGAGGGTCGATAGAGAGGGAGACAGTGAAAAAAAGAGGCTTTCTCTCCCTTTTTGTCTATTTCCATTCTGCTCTCTCTCTCTGTCTTCTCAGCGTTCTGCCGATACCTATGTATCACCCCCCCGCTCTGTACTGTCTCGTTAACCCTTCAATCAATGTAAAACTTTCCAAGTACTGCAAGTCTCCATCATACCTTTCTGGGGATTCCATGATTTGGAACAAAACAGAAATAAATGCTGACGGGGCGATTAAAATTCTCCGAACGGAATGGGCAGCTGGTTTTCCAATTTGAATATTGGGTTTAGCTCCTTCTGGGAACAGAGGGAATGTGTCTCCTGACTCGGGGTGACGCATGGTGTTCAGGGGTATGGGTATAGGGGATTAGGGGGATGGAGGAAGGAGTATATCAGGCAGGGGAAAGAATATCTCCCCCACCGTTCTGCCCACCTTACCGTCCCACCTTCGTAGGACTAAATTGCTGCTTCTGGGATCTTGCTGCGTATCAACTTAGCGACCACATAAATCAACATTACACTAGCTCACTGAGTGTAAAGTATATGGGATCGGGTGAGGGAGTCAGCCTGTAATGAATAGGCCGGAGCCTGCGTAAAGATTTGTCCTCAATCCCAGAGTGGTGCTTGCGTTTCAGACAGGGCAGTGGGACTGGCATGATTTCTGAGGGGGTTTGGGGGTTAAATGTCGCTTCCTCTGTCACTCCATGTTTCTACCTCTCCCTTTTGAGCCATTTATTTTTACATTTAATCTTGTGACATATTTAAGAAAATATAAATTGGGATAATTTTAATTGACGGGTTGGTTTCGCGGGAGGGTGGAAGGTTAGTTCGGCTCCCACTCTCGCCCCATCCAGGGGCGGGGGCTGAACTGTGGATGGGGGGGGGATAGTTCTCTTTAACTGGACGTGGGGGGAGGGGGGTGTTCTTTGTCCCTGAGGTTTAATGCAGCCTCTCTGAATGGCCTCAATTTTCAACCTGCAAACAAATTAGGATTTAGTGGCTTGTGCAGGAAGCATTTTGAATTGAGTTATTTGAGAGTACCACTGTTCATTTCCCTCTCTTTCTCTCTGCCTGTCTGTATCCCACCATGTGAGAAACAGAGAGAGGGTAGACCCTCATTTCGCACTCACTTTAAACCTAACCCTCACTTAAAATTCACTTTGTATCTGAAAAACCCAGGTTTGTGTATTCACCTGCTTTGTAGACATGCTCTGTGCCATCCCCCTCTCCGTTTCATATTCATCCACACATGAAGAAGAAATAAATTGACGGAAAGGAGGAGGGTGGGGTTAGAGAAGGAAACAGGTGAGGGAGAGATAAACAGAGATAAATGTAGAGTGTTGGGGGGGCGGGGTTCAGAGGGATAAAGAGACACAGGATATAGAACATAGAACATAGAACATAGAACAATACAGCGCAGTACAGGCCCTTCGGCCCACGATGTTGCACCGAAACAAAAGCCATCTAACCTACACTATGCCATTATCATCCATATGTTTATCCAATAAACTTTTAAATGCCCTCAATGTTGGCGAGTTCACTACTGTAGCAGGTAGGGCATTCCACGGCCTCACTACTCTTTGCGTAAAGAACCTACCTCTGACCTCTGTCCTATATCTATTACCCCTCAGTTTAAAGTTATGTCCCCTCGTGCCAGCCATATTAATCCGCGGGAGAAGGCTCTCACTGTCCACCCTATCCAACCCCCTGATCATTTTGTATGCCTCTATTAAGTCTCCTCTTAACCTTCTTCTCTCCAACGAAAACAACCTCAAGTCCGTCAGCCTTTCCTCATAAGATTTTCCCTCCATACCAGGCAACATCCTGGTAAATCTCCTCTGCACCCGCTCCAAAGGGAGAGGTAGAAACATGGAGTGACAGAGGAAGCGACATTTAACCCCCAAACCCCCTCAGAAATCATGCCAGTCCCACTGCCCTGTCTGAAACGCAAGCACCACTCTGGGATTGAGGACAAAATATGGGGGAGTCCTGCTCCTTTGTGACACTGCCTGTGGAATCCTGTTGTGCAGACTTCCCTCAATTGCCGCCTTACTCTTTAATTCACTGACTGCGGGTGGATCTGAGTGTGGAATTATACATGTTAAACATGTCCAGCGTGTTGGGGACAGTTATTATAAATGGGAAGACAGGAACTTTCCAGACTTAATTCCAGACAGGAACTTTTCAGATTTACTTGCACCTCTCACACAGGGCCTGAAATGAAAAACTTTGCAATTGCACCCGGTTTAATTTGCCAATCGCGAATTAGTGTCCGTGTTTTGCTGTAATTAATATCACGGTTCCTTGTGAAAGCCGAGGGAACTGTTTGAATTGACTTTTACTGAGTTTCTGCTTGTATATTGTCAGTCTCTCTCTCACTGTGTCTCTTTGTCTATCTCCCACAGTGAGATAAATTGTTGAAGAGAGAGAGAATGAAAGGAGGGAGTGAGGGAAACAGGTATAGATGGCAATATAGAGGTGAACTTTGGTGGGTGGGCCGCGGGGCGTAGAGGGGGGTGCATAAAGGCACAGCATCTGGGAGTCTGCAGTGTGGAGTCAGTGCCCAGCACTAGGCTCAGGGAGGTGGGGGTGGGTCGGGAAAGGGAGACTCCTTGACAACATTCTGGGAGTCCCTGATAGGTGAAAAAATATAAATAAATACTTGGAGGGAGGGAGTGCTGGGAATGTGGTTTTAATAATTCTCTGAAGGATAGGGCAGCTGATTTCTCAGTTTAAAGAGGATGGTTTAGCTATTTTGCGAATTAGAGTGGATGTGTGTCCAGTCTCGGAATACCCATGGCGTTCACGGAGTTCGGGCGGGGGGGGATATGGGTTTTGGAGGGAGGAATATAGCTGGCAAGAGAAGTAATATGTCCTTCCACCCACCCCTCGCCTTCCTGTCCCATCCAGATTGGATCTCTTTGCAGTCTGTGCATCAATTACCTGCGGCCTTTCCTGAAATGCAAAATAGCAACCATCCAATTAAAAAACCTCAGCCTCATTGAGTCCAAAGCAGTATGGAGGGGGTGAGTTAGTGGATTTGAAATAAATAGGCCGGAGCCTGTGTAAAGATTTGTCCTCAATCCTAAAGTGGTGTTTGTGCTTCAGACAGGATGGTGAGATTCGAGGTTTTTCTGATGGGTTTGAGGGTGAAATGTCCCTACCTCTGTCACTCCAGTTTCCTCTCTCTCTTTCCAGGCATTTCTGTCTTCATTTTATCCAACAATCAATGTAATAGGAAACTCCAATTTGATTTGTCGAGAGAGTGGGAGAGAGAGAGGGAGAAAGACAGAACGATAGTGGAGAGGGAGAGAGATAGTGAAAAATAGAGGGGGAGAATTAAATGGAAGCGTCATGGGAAACTAGGGAGAGATGAGCAAACAGAATGGATGTGAGGTGAAGTGAGGGGGCCAACGCACGGGGTCTGGGGATGGGGATACGCTGTGTGCAGTCAGTGTCCGGCTACATTTTGTTTTCGAAAGTGCGATTTTTCACAAACTACAAACCTGAGACAGTTGAACTGAACATTTCTCTCTTTTAAATCTCTATCTCCTTTTCATGTATGTCGTTCTGCCTCTCGCTCGATCTCTAACTGCCCGTGTCGTTCCGATAACCTGTCTCTCCCTGCCTCTCTCTACCATTGACAAAAAAGCTGGCTTGTAATTGTTGCAGTAAAAGTTCCTAAAGTTGTCTCCAGCAGCGGTGGGAGGTGGCCGAGAACCTTTTTCTAGGACAACTAAAGCGGGGGAAACATTTAGCTGTCAGCATGTTGTTGTTTTGGGATCTTGCTGTGTTACAGATACCAGGTTAAAGTCCAACAGATTTGTTTGGAATCACCAGCTTTCGGAGCGCAGCTCATTCATCAGATGAGTGTCTGTCCTGATGAAGGAGCTGCGCTCCGAAAGCTTGTGATACCAAATACACCTGCTGGTCATTAACCTGGTGTAGCAAGACTTCTTATTCTGCCAACCCGAGCCCGACGCCACATCATGTGTCACAGGTGGCCGTGGAGGTAGATTCCTCTAACACAGCTAGTCGCAGAACCAGAGAGATTGAGAGACAGAAACTGGAGGAGGTGGCAAATATTTCTTCAATTCTATTTTGTTATAACTTGAGAGTACCCAATTCGTTTTTTCCAATTAAGGGGCAATTTAGTGTGTACAATCCATCTAGCCTGCACATCTTTGGGTTCTGGGGCGTAACCCACGCAACACGGGGAGTGTGCCACTTCCACACGGACCGGGATCGAACCTGGGACGTCGGTGCCGTGAGGCGGCAGTGCTATGCACTGCGCCACCGTGCTGCCCCTGGAGGTGGCAGATTTGATGGAGAGAGAGAAACACACAGCGTGTTGGTCCTCTTGGGTTTCAATGAGGGGCGAGTCTGTTACGTTCTCTGTTATTGCCGATGTTATTGCAGATGCACACAGAAAATCGAGATCTTTGACTGGTAAGATAATTTAATAACAAGATCAGCACATGGAAAGATAATTAACGAACTATAATACAAACGGAAATTGATAATAACATCCTCCTGGAGCTGTTTCAAATGCGACTGTCATCCAGTACGACCCACTACCGACTCTCGGATCCGTCCAGTCATGTGGCAGATGTCTACTGCCACCACCTGGTCAGAGGTCGTGCCGACAACTATATTCTTCGAAAGATCACGATACACATCGATGAAGACATGCATAATCACCACAGCCAGTCTCCATTTTAATTCCGTTTTCCGAGGATCATCATGCGGGATGCGGGACTTTACTCATAAAATCATAGAATTTACAGTGCAGAAGGACGCCATTCGGCCAATGGAATCTGCACCAGCCCCCGAAAAGAGCACTCCCGCCAAGCCCAATCCTCCACCCTATCCCCATAACCCAGTAACCCCACCGAACCCACTCTCTCTATCTTTGACTCCCTCGCTCTCTCTACCTCTGTCTCTGTGTAAACGCTTGTCAACTTTAAAAAGTGCTCGATACAGATGACTGTTGACTGAGAAATGTTCCGCAGACTGAACCCAGGAAACATTTTGTCTTGTCATTATCAGTGGGTGAGGTGTGGTAAAATAGAGACAGCGAGAGCGGGAGGGGGAACGTAATACAAAGATAGAGGATGGAGGGTGAGAAGAACAGTTAATATTAGAGGGGGAGAGAATGGGAATGACTGGGGAAACAGAGGCAGAGATAGCCAAACAGAACAGCTGTGGGTTGGGTTAGGGGTTCAAAGAGCACGGGTCTGGGTGTGGGGGGTCACTGACCAGTTGCATCGTTTCAGAAAGTGTAACATTACAAGAACTGCAATCCTCAGACAGTCGATCGGATAATATCTTCTGAGGGAATGAACAGCTTCTTCTCTCTCTGTCTCATGATTTCTTCCGCAATCTGTGTCCCTCCCTCCCCCACCCACCACCACATGCGTCTCTCTATCTGCAGCTATTTCTCTGCATAATTCTTCTCAAATAAAATGATAAAAACACCACTGTGATTTGTCGTCAGTGAATTGGTGGACTTATGGGGCAAATAGATGGGGGGGGGGGGGGGGTTGAGTGGGAAGTTGTTCAGAGAGAGACACAGGACCTGGGATGTTCTCCTGTCTCCATGCCCCAGCTGAGGTGTTTTCTGGAATCTTGCTATGCAATGCACATGTACACATTTTTTAAATAATTGTTTTCTGGGGGGATTTGATCAAAATATATATATACACAGAAGAGAAGGGAAATCGCACAAAACACAAAGCAAAATAAAGGAATACAATAACTGGAAGTGGATTATGTGCTCGCTCAACAACAGCAACATTATATCTAGCTCATAAGTAGGCATATCTTTATGGGGGGGGGGGACTGGGGAGGTACATGTACATTTGGGTGCCCGGGAACAATTACATAACACTTACAGAGGACAATACGTGAATGGACCTGGTGTTGATGTTGTCGCTTGCTTCTCCCGGTTTTCACTGCCGTTGTCGTCCCGCGATCACCTCCGCTTTAGCCGCTCGCCCCGTCTTTCGCCCGTATTTGCCTTGTTCTCTGCTCCTGTAGATGCTAATTTTGTTATAGTTTCACGTGCCCTCCCTCCGGCTGTCAGTCTGTTGCCTCCCCTGGTTCCCCTCTATTGTATCCGGTCTCCTCCCTCTTCCCCTCCCCCCCCCCCTCTGCCCCCTTACCCTCCCCTTCTCCTGTGGTTCGCCTTTCTTTTCTCTTGGGTTTAGCTGTTATCCCCCCTCACTCCTCCCCCGGTCTATCCCTCCCTACCCCGCCTTGGCTACTTTCCCCTGATTCTTGGCTACCTGGTTATACGTCTGCTTCTTCCTTGGCCACAAACAGGTCCCGGAACAATTTGGGGAATGGCCCCTTCATTCTGTGGAAGCCGTCGCCTGACCCTCGGATGGCGATATTGAAGTTCTCATAGCGAGATTCTAAGAGGTCGGACAGCCAGTCTGCAGCTTAGGCGGACGATCAAGGAGGCAAAGGCAAGGGCTTCCTCCCTCTTCCACCGGAATAGATTTGACTGGTGTGAAACCCTGAAGATCGCCACTTTCGGGCATGGCTCCAACCTCATCGCTTCCACTTTGGACATTGCCTCGAAGAGGACTGTCCAGTACCCAGCAGGTTTGGGGCAATACCAGAACATGTGGGCGTGGTTGGCCGGGCCTCCTTTGCACCATTGGCATCTATCGTCCACCTCCAGGAAGAACTTACTCACACGAGTTCTTGTTAAAAGTGGGCTCTATGTACCACTTTTAGTTTCGTCATGCTGAGCCTTGCGCACCTGGAGGTGGAGTTTGCTCAATGCAGTGCTTTGCTCCAGAGACCCCACCCCATTTCAATCCCCAGGTCTTCCTCCTATTTCTTTCTTGTTTCGGCCAGTGCGGTGTCGGCCCTTTCTACCAGTCGGTCATGCATGTCGCTGCAGTTCCTTTTATCTGGGATGCTTGCGTCCAGTAACTCTTTCAGTAATGTCTGTCGTAGCGGTTGTAGGTACGTCCTTCTCTCCTTTCGTAGGAGGTTTGTGAGTTGCAGGTACATTAGTAATTCCTCCTGGTTAGCTGAAATTTCTCCATCAGTTCGCCCAGTGTTGCGATCCTGCCGTCCGTATATAGGTCCCTGACTGTCAGTGACCCTACGTCCTGTTACCACGTTTTAAAGATGGCGTCAGTTAGCGCTGGTGCGAACCGATGGTTGTTCCAGGTGGGAGCTTTGTCCGATAATTTGGTTAGGCCATATTGCTGCCGTAGTTGGTTCCAGGACTGGAGGGAGGCTATCACCACCGGGCTGCTGTAGTGTTTTTTGGGTGGGGATGGGAGTTCTGCCGTGGCGGGGGCCCGGAGTGAGGTCCCCTTGCAGGAGGCCTCTTCGATGCCCACCTACTCGGCTTCTGACTCCTTGATCCATCCCCGTCTTCGCTTAGCTGTAGCCGCCCAATGGTAGAGTTGTATGTTTGGGAGAGCTACCCCCCCCCCCCACCCCGGATTTTGTTCTTTTGTAGGACCTTTTTTGGGATCCTAGCACCCCCCCCCACCCCCCCCACACCCCCCCCCCCGCCCACCCCCACACCCCACCCCCCCCCCCCCCCACACACCCCACCCCCACCCCCACCCCCATACTAACGCCATAATAAGTTTGTTAGTGCTTTGAAAAATGGCTTGGGGATGTATATCGGAATGGATCTAAGTAGGATGAGGTACCTGGGCAGCACGTTCATTGTGATCGTCTGGACTCTACCCGTGACGGAGAGTGGGAGTATGTTCCATCTTTGCTGGTCCTTTTTTACTTCCTCTGTCAGGCTGGTGAAGTTCCATTTGTGGATACCGCCCGGTCCTGCACTATTTGGATTCCCAGGTCGCGCAATTTGTGTTGGGCTTGTTTCAACGGCAGTCCAGTTAGCGCTGCCACCCTCCTTGTGGGAAGGTCTCGCTTTTGCTCATGTTGAGTGTGTTGCCCCAGAAGGCGCCAAACTCTTTCAGGAGCGCGATTATTCCGTCCATGCTGCTCTGTGGGTCCGAAACCTCGAGGAGCAGGTCATCTGCATAGAGTGAAACTCTGTGCTCTCTGCCTCCCCTTCGGATCCCCCTCCAGCTTTTTGCTGCTCTGAGCGCAATTGCTAGTGGTTCGATCACTAGAGCGAACAGCAGCGGGGACAGTGGGCATCCATGTCTGGTGCCCCTGTGCAGTTGGATGTATCGGGAGTTGGTGTTGTTGGTCCGTACGCTCGCCATGGGTGTGTTGTCTCTGAGTTTTACCCAGGAGGTGAACCCTGTTCCAAGCCCGAACCGCTCCAGTACCTCTATGATGTATTTCCATTCGACTCTTCTCGTAAGCCTTTTCTGCGTCTAGGGAGACGATCACCTCTGGTGTTCTCTCCCCGGAGGGGGTCATTTTCACGTTTAGCTGGCACCTGATGTTCGAGGTTAGCTGCCTACCTTTGACAAAACCCGTCTGGTCCTCTGCGACCACTTCTGGTACGGAGTCTTCCATCCTTTTGGCACGGATTTTGGCCAATATTTTGGAACAGTGGGTTAGTCCTGCTGCGTCACGGCGCCGAGGTCCCAGATTCGATCCCGCCTCTGGGTCACTGTCCTTGTGGAGTTTGAAAATTCTCCCCGTGTTTACGTGGGTTTCGCCCCCACAACCCAAAGATGTGCAAGCGAGGTGGATTGGCCACAATAATTTGTCCCTTAATTGGAAAAACTGAATTGGTTACTCTAAATTTATTTTTAAAAACTAGTTAATTAATGTTTCAGAATTAGCGTCTTGTGACATGAATCTACTCCCTCACGAAACGTCATATGTTTGTTCAATTAAAAGAAAACTCAGCTGAACTATGTTACGACATCACTATCCCAAGGCGATCCCACCAGATATAAGTTAAAATCTTTGGGCATACGTTCCCTCAGAGTTCAACACAGTGCAACGGCAAGTGTCAAGAAGGCATCAATTACTTCACACTGGAAAATGCTGGAAACATTTGAAATGATCGCCAAAATATTCTACCTGATTCTGGCCATAATTGGTGTGCCTGGTGAGTGACCATAAACCTTGATTTTGTGTAAATCTTTGTCTGAATTTACCTGTGGTTTTACTTTGTGACAGATACAGTTACATCTTTCGGGCACTGTTTCCACTCACCCGCTCGGTAAAATATTTTAGCTACAGTGAAATGTCTTGACGTTTATCTGTGCTTCTAGTCTCTTTCTCCAGCTTGTAATCAACACGTTTCTTACACAAAGGCTCCCTGAATTATTAAGCTACTGTATTTATTGGGAAATTGTCCTATCTTGAATCAGATCGCAGGGAAATCATACTCTCTGAAGCAAGTATAACTCTTTTTTGTAAATATCAAAAACGGTGATCGCAGTGTTGAGGCTTAAGGAACACCTCTCTGAATGAACCTCATTTACACCGACTCCCTTTTTTCTTGCGCGGGGTGGGGGGGGGGGCGGTCGGTGTGTGACCAACCTGCTGTCCCTAATTACACTTGTTCTGTGATTAGTCATGATTCTGTCATGCTGCAATGACAAAATGCCTTTTTCAGTTAAACAGATGTGCACCTTCTCAGATATTCTACAATTTATGATAGTAATACAACGATACTGGTAATGTTGCTCAATGAAGACCGTGTTTTTCGCAAATGTGCTGATGACACTATAGCGCACTGACACGTGTACAGTTCTTTGTGAATGTTATATCGTTAGTCAATCGTTTAATAACGTGTGTCTCATTATGCATCAGAGAAGAATACCTCCGAGGTCGCCCCATTATATAGGAATGGTACTTTTGGTACTAGGAATGGATTGAGTCAATCAAAATCGCAGTTATTTCCCTCTCTGAATAATTTACAAACACCTGGTAAAAATATGTTTCCGTTTTTGGATGGAAGTTCTTCTCTACTATTTGGCAGTGTGCCCCCCCCCCCCCCCCCCCCACACACACACACACCCGCCCCTCCAAACCCCGCGATGACTCCTTTCTCCCGTGCTAATGGAAAATGGTGATGTGATACTCACTGAATTTGGTGGGTTCCTGGGATGTATTCTGATATGGACGGTGGAGTCAGACCCGGAGCTGACGTCTGACCCTCAGACGGGTCAGATTAATGTGGAAGGTAAATTGGTCTCATAGCATTCTGACAATGAGTGTGGTTAAATACCGGGGAAGCAGCTCTGATGGAATGAAGAAAGATAAATATCTAAGTGCTCCTGATGGGAAGTCTAGTCGTGATATATTTGGATCATAGGATTGTATCTGATCGAGTAAATGTGGAGGAAAGTCGAGAGACCGTAAAATCCGTGTGATGGCCTCTATCAGTGTGAACTGTATCAGGAGTGGGTTATCGATAGCGAGTGGAGTCTAATCCTGCCGATCTTAATTTCTAGGAAACGTCTGATGTTCATGGTGTTTCGGACCCAGGTTAAAGCATCTAATGTTCAGGTGGGGCTGATCCTGAGGAAGGCATGGGCTGCGGGGATGAAGGATGACCGTGGTAAGATTAATTTATGTTGAGAGGCGTCAGATATTGCAAGGGGTCTGATATTGGGTGGGAAGGCATATTATTCCCAACGAAGTTGTGATCATGTCCCTGGAAGGGTCCTGAGGGGGTACTGACGCTGGGGAGGTCAGAGCAGTGCTGTGGGTGAACTCAGCAAGGATACTCTCCCTGAAGTGTGTTCAACGTAATAATGGTCTTATCCCGATGATGTTCAGATTCTGAGCGGGTCTGAATTGTGTGAGGCGAAAATGTGATGTTTCCTGATCCTTTAGGGTGATATGTCGTTGTGCGCGATCTCTTCCTGCATGTGTGAACATCCCTGCAGTGGTCCTTAAGAACGTCTGTTAAAGCCAGTGACATAGTCCCGTGGGTGGTCATATCTTGACGATCAGTCATGCTAAGGTACCTGTCACATGCGCCGGGAAGATGCTTGATCCCGAATGGGTTTCAAACCACAGGATTAACTGTGAAAGCGGGGAGATGGTATATTTCTGTTAAAAACACTGAGGATTTGATTGATGTATTGATTGGTTTATTGTCACATCTACCGAAGTACAGTAAGTTCTGCGGCCAAGGGAACGTACGCAGTACATTCACAGTAGACAAAATATCAAGCAACAGAGAACATTGACAATGGTTCATCAACACACAGTGGATGGTTGCAGTGCGCTTTAAGGGCCATACAAAGCAAATAGAGGAGCATTTTTTCATCCGGGGGTATGAATGTTACTGTGCTCTGATAATGTGGAGCGGAGTGTAAGTTAGGAGTGTCTGACCATGAAGGATTTTTGATCACATGGTGGAACACTACACCTGATGACGTCTGAATATCAACGTCGGCATTCTATCCAATGTGGGAGTCTGATCCCAGGAATGGGCGGAGTTCTTAGCTTTGGGGAGCGACTGTTGTAGCGGTATGGTCACTGGGCTAATAATCCTGAGACCTAGCGTAGGGCGCTGGGGGTCTGGGTTCGAAACACCTGAGACAGGTTTTGGAATTGAATTCAGTGAAAATCAGGAATTGAAAGTCTAATGATTACCACAAACCATTATCGATTGTCGTAAAAACCCATCAGGATCTCTCATATCCTTTAGGGAGAGAATTCTGCCATCATTCCTTGATCTGGCTTACATGTGCCTCCAGACCCACAGCAATGTGATTAAATCTACAGTGGTTTGCAATGTTGCCTCACAGCACCAGGATCCCCAGTGAATTTCCGACCTCGGGGGACTCTCTGTGAGGAGTTTTCACTTTCTCTCCGTGTCTCCGCGGGTTTCCTCTGGGCTGGCCTCCCATAGTCCAATGATGCGCAGGTTAGTTCAATTGGCGATGCTAATCTGCCCCTTAGTGATGTGTCGGTTGCTGGAGTAACGGGGACCAGTTGGCAGAGTTGACCTAGCGAGTGTGTTTTTTCGGACGGCCTGTGCAGACAGGAAGGGTCGAATGGCCTCCTTCTGCACTGTTGCGATTCGATGATTCTATGAAACTTCGTCTGATCCTGGTGAGTGTGCCTGTTCCTAATGGGGATGGGGACTCACCCTAAAGGAAATTCAATTTACAGATTTGTCAATTTCAGGTAGCTGGATTCTGATCGGCGGAAAGGTCTGTTTCCGAGAACCATCTGGTCCTCGTATCTGTTGCAACCTTTGTCAGAGTTCAATTGATGACTGTTTGGACCATCACATGAGTGCTTGAGTTTGGTGATTGGCTCGATACGCTATAATCGGAATGGGGAACCGTGCCGTGGAGGGTGCCATATTTCTGCTTAAGCGTTGCTGATTGTAATACACAATCCTGCTTCTTTGAGTATGAGGTGAGTGTCCTGAGGTGAAAACACGACAGCCGAATTTAGACTTGTGAAGCTGACTATATCTTAGAATACAAATCTTTGAGAAACAGAAATTAGATGCATAAGTAGGCCATTCGGCCTTTCGAGAATGCACCATAATTCAATATGAGCATGGCTGATCATTCAACTTTAGTATCCCGTTCCCGCTTTCTCTCCATATCCCTTAATCCTTTTGCTCCAATGACCTTTGGAATATATGCAACGAACTTGTCCCAACAACTTTCTGTGATAGATAATTCCACAAGTTCACAACTCTGAGGCAAGCACCTATTTCTCATCTCAGTCCTGAATGCCTTACCCCGTATTCTTAGGCCGTGACCATTAGTTTTGCACGTCTCCAACATCGGAAACTTTCTTCCCGCATCGAGCCTGTCCAGCCCCATCAGGATTTGATATGTGTCTATGAAATATCCGTTCATTATTCTAAACTCTGTTGAGTGTAAGCCCAGTCGATCCAATCTTTCTTCATATGTCAGTCCTGCCATCCAGGGAATTAGTCTGGTGAAACTTCGCTGGACGTCCTCAATAACAAGAATGTCCTTCCTCAAACGAGGAAACCAAAACTGCACACAATACCCAAGGTGTGACTTCACCAAGGCCCTGTATAACTGCAGCAACACATCCTTACTCTTAGGCTAAAATCCTCTCGCTATGAAGGCCAGCATGCCATTAGCTTTCCTCGCCTCCGACTGTAACTGCATGGCAGCCATCAGCGACTGTTCCACCATGACACCCAGGTCTCGTTGCAATTCCCCATTTCCTGAACTGTCATCATATAGATAACAATCGGCCTTCCTGTATTTCCCACCAAAGTGGGTAACGTCACACTTACCCACATTATATCGCATTTGATAAGTATGTACCCACCCAGCCAGCCTGTCGAAATCACACTGCAGCCTCTTTGCAGCACACTTGCAGGCACCTTAGTGTCGTATGGAAATTTGAAGATATTGCATGAAATCCCTTCATGCAAATCATTGATGTATATTGTTAACAGCTGGGGCCACAGCACTGAACCGCTGCGCCACGAACCACTGCATGCCACTCAGTAAATAACCCGTTTTTTCCAACACTCCGCTTCCTGACTGCCAACCCATTCTCTATCACGTCAATACATTGCGCATAATCCCATGACCTCTAATTAACTCAATAATCTACTGTCAAAAGCCTTCTTAAATTCCAACTTCCACTGGTTCACCGTTGTGTACTCCACTGGTCAGACCCTCAAACTATTGCAGAAGATTTGTGAAGCATCATTTTCCTTCAGTGAATCCATGCTTATTTGGACCGATCCTGGCCCCATTTTAAAAATGCTCAGTTATTTCATTCTTACTAGTTTAGTCCAGTATTTTCCCTACTACCATTGTCAGGCTAACCGGTCTATAATTCCCCGTTTGCACTCTCCCTGCTTATTTAAAAAGAGTGGTTACATTAGCTACCCTCCGATACATTGGAACTCTTCCGGACTCTATTGAATGCTGGAAAATAATCATGAATGATTGCACTTTTTCGAGGGCCACTTCCTTAAGTAGTCCGGGATGTCGAGCATCAGGCCCTGGGGATTAATCTCAATGTCAAAGCAATTTCCTGATTAATAAGGATTTCCTTCAGTTTCTCCTTCATGCTGGACCGTCTGTCCCCGGAAGGCTATGATTATCCTCCTTTGTGAAAAAAGGTCTAAACTATTTCTTCAACTGGTCTGCCATCTCTTTGTTTCCCATTATGAATTCACCTGATTCTCACTGTAAGGTGCGTACATTTGTCTTCACCACTCTATGTCTCTTCTCTTATCTATAGTACATTTTGCAGTCACTTGTTATGTCCTGTGCACGCTTACTCTCGTACTCTGTTTTCCCCTTTACGAATTATACCCTTTGTCCTCCTGTGCTGAAATTTATATTTCGCCCACTCCTTAGGCTTGCTGGTTTTTCTGATTAATCATATGCCTCCACTTTGGCTTTAACACTATGCCTAATTTATTTTAGCCATGGCTGAGTCACCTTCCCCGATGTACGCTTGCGCCAGACAGGGATGCACACTTGTTGAAGTTCACCTTTGTGTTCGCTAAATGTCTGCCATTGCCTATCCGCCGTCAACCCGTTCAGCATCATTTGCCAACTTCACCTAGCTAATGCACGTCTCGAACCATCAAAGTTAGCTTTCTTTAATTTCAGGCTCTAGTCTCAGACTCAACTGTGGCACTCTCTATCTTAATCAATAACTCTACCTTATTAGGGTCACTCTTCCCTAAAGGAACTCGCACAACAACGTTGGTAATTAATATCGCTCATTGCACAATCTAGGATGGCCTGTTCTCCAGTTGGTTCCTCGACATATTGGTCGAGAAAACCATCCCTTAAACTCTCCAGGAAATTAACCTCCATCGAATTGCTGCCAGTTCAATTGGGCTAATTAATATGCAGATTGATATCACCCATAATAACTGTTGTTCCCGTACTGCACGCATCTCTAATGTCCTGTTTGATGCCATCCCCAAACAACAACTGTTTTTTTGGTCTGCACTCAAATCCCACTGACGTTTTTGCCCTTCAGTGTTCCGCAGCTTCACCCATACAGATTTCACATCATCAGGCTAATGTTCTTTGTTACTGTTGCGTGAATCTCCTCTTTAACCAGCAACGTACCGTTCCTTTCCTTCTATTTTTTCTGAATATTGAATACCACAGGACATTGGGTTCCTACCCTTGGTGACCATGGAGTCAAGTCTAGTGATCCCAATTATATCATCTCCGTTGATGATTGTCAGCGCAGAAAATTCAACAAACTTATTACAAATTCTCCTTGCAGACATAGAGCCTTCGTATATTCTTTTTGCCCATTTAGAATTATGATGTAATATGGCCGTTTTTCATTTTTGACTTTGGTTTCTCTGCCTTCCACTTTTCCTGTTACTGCCTTTTGTTTCTGTCCCCACCTTACTTCTATCCGATCTCCTGCATCGGTTCCTAACCCCTGCCATATTAGGATAACCCTCCACAACAGCACAACAAATTCTCCCTAAGGACATCTGTTCCGGTCCTGCCCAGATGCAGACCATCCGTTTCGTACTGCTCCACCTCCCCGAGAGATGGTTCCAATGTCCTGAAATTTGAATCCTTCCCACTTACACTACCCCTCAAGCCACGAATTCATCTTAGCTATCCTGTCATGTCTGCTATCACCAGCATGTGACACTGGCTCTAATCCTGAGATTCGACCTTTGAGGTCCTGCTTTTTAATTAAAATTCTAACTCCCTTATTTCAGCTTGTAGGACTTCATCCCGTTTCCTGCCTGTATCATTGGTCCCCATATGCACTACGGCAGACATCTGTTCACACTCTCCCCAGAATGACCTGCAGCTGCAACGAGACATCTTTGGCCCTTGCACATGGAAGACAACTTGCCATCCTAAATCTAGATTGGGGCCGCAGAAACGTCTATCTATTCCCGTCATAATTGAATCCCCTATCACTATAGCTCTGCCACTCTTTTTCCTGCCCTCAAGTTCAGCAGAGCCAGACACGGTGCCATGAACCCGGCTGCTGCAGCCTTTCACTTGTGAACCATCTCAAGACACGGCACGTTGGACAGTGGTTAGCACAGATGCCTCATTAGTGCCAGCTAGACGGGTTAAATTCCGTGCTCGGTTACTCTGCATGAGTTTGTACATTTTCCCCATTTCCACATGGTCTCTCTTCGGGTGCTCAGGTCTCATCACTCAGTCTAAAGATGTGCAGGTTCGGTGGATTTGCCATGCTAAACTGATTGTTGTTGTCCAAAATGTTCGGTGGGGTAACTGTGACATGGTGAGGATTAGGTGCTCTTTCCGAGGATTGAGGAACAGTTGATGGGCCGAACAGCCTCCTTCTGGAGTTTGGAGGTTCCATTATCGTCTGTAAATTGCAACACGTACCCTGAGAGTAGTTGTCTGTCAGGCATTCCTCTAGTCTGCAGCAAAGCGGTTTGATATTAGATGAGGGCCTAAACTGAGATGTTTACGAACAGGAAAACTCAGGGATATTCCTCGGACGAGGCTATTGGTACAGTAAGGCCCACTCTTCCATTCACAGTGTCGTGGTAGATAAGCTTCCACTTACTCAGTTTTCTGTAGAATACCAATCTCCCTTGTCATCATTAGAACCTCGATACCTATCGACTTCTTTCTCGAACATGCTTAGTCATTGTTAGTCTGTTGTCGCCTGGGTAACAATTCCAGTGTTTAACTTCCCCTGTGTGAAAACACCCTCGTGATCACAGATTAGGAAACATGCCAATGTTTCCAATGTAACCGTCTGTTGTGTCTCCCATTCTGGTCGTCATGTCCAACGGAACACTATATCTACATCTAGCCAGTCAAACCCTGAACGAACTGTGCAAATTGTAATGAGTACATCTGTTCTGCGTCGGAGCTCCAAGGACCAAGTTCCCCAGTTTTCCCTCAGAAAATGATGTCCCACGCACGAGTCCAGTGAATTCACGTTGCACGGCAATAAATTAGCTACATCCTCCTTGAAGAATGAACTCGAAAGTTGTACACAACACTCCAATTAAAAGGATCTTCGTATTTGCAGCAGACATGCTGAATGATGCATTCAGATTCCATTGGAATGTATGGGGTTATGGCATGTGGGATCCTAATTGCTTGGTGCATGTGTATGCCGATGAATAAGGCCACAGTTGTAAATAAGGAGACATAGACCAATTATGACAACAACAATTTCTGAACAATCACTATTACTAAAAAGCTATTCCCTTCCATTATGTTTGTACAAAGTGGATAACGCCGCACATATTCACACTATGTTCGATTTTCCATTCGTTGCGCATTCACTTAGCCCCTCCATATATTCTTCAAATGTACTGCCATGCTCCTCACTTCGCAAGCCAATTGGTAAATACAATATCTATTCTGATAATGGTTTCCTTCTGTACTGTAGTGATTTTGCGAATCTATAATATGCTCACAAAATCCAACAGGTGTGTCAAAACTGATCCCTCTTCGATCCAAGTTGACTTCCCAACCAAATCATTTTTCAGTGATATCAGGTGCTTTATAACAGACTCTAACATTTTCTCTGCTATAGAAGTCCAACTAACAGGTCTGAAGGTCTCAGGTTTCTCTCTCGATCCATTTCTAAACAGTGGGGTAGCGTTTCTGAATGTCTAGTCTGCAGTTTTAATCTCTAACATATTCATCCTGTCCCAGAAACCTGTCATTTTTCAGCAAAACTGTCTTTCGCAACTGTTGCAGATTTTGAACATATCGATCAACAACTTTCACTATGTTGAAATGTTCCTTTCTTACAGTTAATACCCTGGCAATTCTAATCCTGTCCCGTGGAAAGTGTGGCCTCTCTACTTGCACTACTCGCTACCTGGTGGCCATGGCAACTGCGGATCTACTGCTCATTATCACAGACGTCATTCTGAATCAGATCAATACATATTACATGCCATTGAGCTTTCTGGACATAACCCCTGTGTGCAGTGTTAAGGGTGTACTGCTGAGTGCAGCCAGGGACTGTTCTGTCTGGTTCACAGTTACGTTCTCCTTTGATCGGTTTGTGACCATCTGTTGCCAGAAAATGAGAGCAAAATATTGCACCGGGAAAACTGCGGCTGTGGTTCTAGCAACAACCGGCATTCTGCTCTGCTTTAAAAACATCCCCTGGTACTTTACGTTTACACCTTACGTGATAATAGGCAATACACCGTGGCTCTGTTACACAAAGGTAATAACTTTAACTGACCCAATTTGGCAAGGATTTCATTGGTTCGAACGGATTTTAACGCCATTGCTCCCATTTGTTTTAATTATGTTGCTCAATGCACTGACAGTCAGATATGTTTTAGTGACCAGTCGAGTACGTCAGGGACTGAGGGCTCAGAATAATGGAGAGAATCGCAGTGATCCAGAAATGGAGAGCAGAAGGAAGTCTATGATTTTACTCTTCAGCATATCTGGGACCTTCATACTTCTATGGTTGTTGAATGTTATATATTTCTTGTACAAACACATTCGAGGAATCGTTTATTTAAACGAGTCTGAAGCTATATGTCAATATGTGGGATGGATGCTGCGTAATTTAAGTTGCTGCACAAACACATTTATTTACGGCGTGACTCAGTCAAAGTTCAGAGAGCAGGTCAAGAAGGCGGCAATGTATCCGGTTACATCAATTAATAAATTGGTCAACAAAGATCACTTGTGATAGGATATCACTGGCGAGAGTCAGTTGTACAGTCGAACTAACTGAATTGAAGGTGCATCTACAAATTCGCAACAGACAAACGGCATATAACAACGAGGAGTGAACATTTATAGGTAAGAAGTCGGGCCTGCTGGAGTGGATCAATCCCTACCTCCACTACTGACAGCCGCTTTCACCGAGCTGGGAGCACCAGGAACTGGCGACCGGCAGTCTCAGTAAAGGACAATGGTCCGTTGCTGCCGGGAGTTCCCTCAGCCAAACAGCCAATCAGCCAGCTGAGACTGTGACCGACAGCTGTGACTGTCAGATCTCGGAAGTCATACTGCAAACATGACTTCAGTCAGGAAGCAACATGCATCGCAGGCATTGTTTGAGGTTGCATTGTAATCTACAGCTGCATTCATTATGCATAGGTTTCCACCAGCTGCCTATCAAATATCTGACGTCACGCTGGAGATTCATTCATCCAGCAAGCCACTCTCAGCCTATTTCTGAGTTTGCGATGTGACTGATAGCTGTATTCACCAAACAAAATATTCTAACGTTTGACTGATAGCCAATCCAGACATCCAGCTGTTCTTTCTTTGTAGCTTAGCCAATCAGGCAGCTCTGCCTAGTGAAATAAAACCATTTGATCATCTGAATCATTCTTGCTCCCTGCTATTACAGACGCACATGTGGGAGAAATTATTCGGAGTATGGTCCCGTTTAAAATTTGTACCATTTAGTTTATAATTTTCTTTAAAATTAGTCCAAGGACATGAAACGCAATACACTGGTTGGAAATTTAGTCTAAAATTTAAGGGGAGACTGTTCAGTAAAGATGTTAGGAAACACCGCATCGCTCAATGGCAGGTAGCGGTTTGCAACTCTCTCCACAACAGCAGTTGAAGCGAGAACAGTTGTTCATCTGAAATCAGAGACATATAGATTTTAAAAGGAGGGATAATGGATGACTCGGGATATTGAGGCCATGGTCAAACGGAAGGAATCATATGATATATATAGTCATCCGGGATCACACGAATCCCTTCAAGAGTATCGGGCTTGTCGGAGTAAAGAGAGAAATAAGGAGGGCAAGAAGGGGACATGAGATTGTCTTGGCAGATAAGGCAAAGAAAATCCAAAAAAAGGTTTTACAGATACATAGAGGGTAAAAGCGTGACTAGGGAGAGGGTAGGGCCTCTTAAGGATAAACAAGGTCAACTATGTGCAGATTCACAAGGGATTGGAGATGTCCAAAATGAATATTTCTCGTCAGTATTTTCTGCTGGAAATGCCACGAATGTTAGGGAAATAAAAAGCGATGTTTTGAGGAGTGCACATATTGCAGAGAAGTTGGTGCTGGAGGTATTGAAGCGCATAGAGATAGATAAATCCCAGGGACCTGATGAAATGTATCCCAGGGCGTTGTAGGGGACTCGTGAGGAAATTGCCGCCCCTGGCTGAGATAATTGAATCACGACAGCCACAGGAGAGGCGCCTGAAGATTGGATGGTAGCAAATGTTATGCCCTTGTTTAAGAAGGGCTGTAGGGATAATCCCTCGAACTTTAGACCGGTTAGCCTTACTTCTGTAGTGGGTAAATTGATATAAGGTATTCTCAGGGACAGGATCTACAGACATTTAGACAGGCAAGGGCTAATTTGGGAAAGTTAGCATCGTTTTGTAAGTGGAAAGTAATTTCTCACGATTTTGACTGAGGTTTTTGAAGGAGTAACCAGGAAGGTAGATGATGGCAGTCCTTTCGATGTTGTCTACATGGACATCAGTAAGGCCTTTGACAAAGTTCTGCATGGTAGGTTGTTGCAAAAGGTGACATCTCACGGAATCCAGCGGGAGGTAGCCAATTGGATACAAAATTGGCTTGGCGACCGAAATTGGCTGTGGAGGGTTATTTCTCAAACTGGAGGCCTCTGGTCAGTGGTGTGCCTCAGGGATTGGTGCTGGGTCCACTGTTACTTATTATGTATATTAATGATTTGGATGAGAATGTAGGAGGCATTTTTAGGAAGTTTGCTGACCACACCAAGATTGGGGCATAGTGGCTGGTGAAGAATGTAATATGAGCTTTCAACAGGATCTTGACCATTTGGGCAGTGGGCCGATGAATGGCAGGTGCAGTGTAATTTGAATAAATGTGAGGTGATGAATTGAGTCCCAAGGGCTGATAACCTCGGTGAAATCATGGCACGAACTACTGAGTTAATTGCAGGCATTTGACTCACCTCTCTTTGGGTGAAGAAATGTTTCCTTATCTCTGTCCGAAATCCCAGAATCCTCAGACTGTGACCGCTGGTTCTGTACACACCCACCATTGAGAACATCTTCCTTGCATGTATCCTATCAAGTCCTGTTAGACGGCTCGATGAGACCCCCCTAATTCTTCTTAACTCAAGCGAGAACAATCCGAACCTAGTCAATCTCTCCTTATTTGCCAGTCACGCCTTCCCTGGAATCAGCTTGGTAAACATTCGCATGCACTCCTTAGAGAGCGACTACATCATCCCTCAGAAAGGAAGACCAAAACTGCACACAATATTCTAGGTGTGGCCTCACCAAGGGCCTGTATAATTGCAGCAATGCATCCCTTTGTCTATACATGAAACCTCTCACAATGAAGGGCAACCTACCATTAGCCTTCTTTACCGCCTGCTGCACCTGCATGCTTACCTTCAGCGATTGGTGCACAAGGACAACCAGCTCCCGCTGCACACTCCCCTCTCCCAATTTACAGCCATCAGGGAGGAATCTGCCTTCCTGTTTTTGCTTCCAAAGTGAATAACCGCACACTTATCCAAATCATCTCCCATTGATTTGCCCACTCACCCAACATGTCCAGATCATGCTGTAGGATCTCTTCCTCCGTGGCACAGTTCGCCCTCCCACCCAACGTAGTACCATCTGCAAACTTTGAGATGTTACATTTTGCTCCCGGATCCAAATCATTAATATATATTGTGAATTGTTGTGGTCCCAGCACCGATCACTGTGGAACCCCTCTAATTCCTGCCTGTCAATTTCAAAATGACTCATTGATTCCTACTCGTTATTTGTTCTCTGCCAATCAGTTTTCGAGCCACCTCACTACACTTACCCCTATCCATGCGCTTTAATTTCGCACAATTATCTCTTCAGCGGGACTTTGTGAAACACTTTCAGAAATTCCAAATATTACGACATCGACTGGCTCCACCTTGTCAACTGTACTGATTACATCTTTAAAGAATTCCAACTGATTTGTGAAGCATGCTTTTCCCTTCATAAATCCACGCTGACTCAGACTGATCCTGCCACTTCTTACGAAATGTTCCGGTATAAAATCCTTGATAATGAATGCAAGGATTTTCCCCACACCCAATGTTAGGCTTACTGGTCTATAATTCCCTGATTTCTCTCTACCTCCCTTTTTTGAATATTGGAGTGACATTGGCCACATTCCAATCTGAAGGGACTGTTCCAGAGTCGAGAGAATCCCGGAAGATGACAACCAATGAATCCAATATTTTCAGAGCCACTTCCTCAAGCACTCTGGGACAAAGTTTATCACGCTCTGGGGATTTATCCGCCTTCAATCCCATCAATTTTCCCAGCACGATTTCTCTACCCATATTGATCTCCCTCAGTTCTTTCCTTTCAGTAAACCTTTCATTCTCTAACATTTCCGGGATCTGATGTGTGTCCTCTTTTGTGAAGACAAAACCAAAGTATGTATTCAATTGCTGAGCCATTTCTTTGTCCCTTGTTATGCATTCCACTGTTTCAGTCTGTAGGGTACCTACATATGCTGGTTACAATTCAGATGACTATCATGCAATAACATGAGCAGAAATGAATTACTTTAATTGCAGCTGCAAAATTTTACTTGTTCCTGTAAGCTTGATTTTGGGATTAGTTTCCCGGTAATTCAAAATTAGCTGGCCAAATTAAAGACCCGATGAAGATCGATGCACACGGTCTTGTGACACAGGAAGATAATTGGCTAACCGGGTCCATGCAACGAGAAGTCCTTCAGAGATACTTGGTGAACCGGCCTTGGGTTGGGGTCGTGTAGGGATGGGAAGGGATGCGGTAGGGAACGACGCAGGAGCACCGAATTAATTAGGACGATTTTTACATGAGCAGGAGGCACTGTTATCGAGATGCAATTGGAAAGAGGAGGAAAAGGAATACAGGGGCTTGTAATGGTACATGACACAACATCTCCGGATTAAGTAAGTGACCTGTAACGGGCTCACTCGGAGTAGTGAGTGGCACATTGAAGCAAAAATGAACACAGTTCCTGAAGCATGGACCGTTCAAGGAAATTTGACGCACAGCATTAAACGAGTCAACCACTGCAAACTGCACAAACAATTAAATGAACACTTGTGTGTGTGATTATATCTCATGGACTGAACTGTTTCAAAAAAGCTTCTGATAAGCACTTTCTAGGGGGGATGGGGGAGTAGAGAGAAACACAAACAATGTGTGCCTCACCAGCGGGGCTTAGATCCGGGGAATCATACCTAACATCCAAAATTTCGACGGTAACAATCACACATTTCGAGCGTTTATTAATGTCAGTGTACACATTCTGCTCAGGAAGAAAGTAAAGAAAGTGTTACAAGATTAATAAGTGTATTGGTGAACATCAGAAATAAGGCCCAGTTGTGTATTTAATTTCATTGTTCGGTGCCTCGAGCGGTTCAACCTACAGTTAGATTTGTGCTGGACAGAGCTAGTTTTATGCATGGCAGTTGGGTAAAATCCAATTGTCTTCCTGTTGTATTTTGCTCGGACTGCAGCGTGAAGGGTAATTGAATAGACGAGCAGCGTTATTACTGTGTCTGAGCAACGGGCCTTGTTTGGTAGATAAACGCCCCTTTGTCATTACTTACACTGGAAGGCCGAGCAGTTGGACATGTGGGCAGAGGGAGAAGGCAGCTCCCACAGTCCTTCTAGAACTACATGGTGGAACAGCTCTTTCAGTCTTGCAGGAAGAAAAGCCATACAATGAAGTAAAGCGTATATAAAGTCCAACGCAGAACAGAGGAAGCTGGCAACATGGTCAGGTTACTCCAGTAAAAGCCACACCACGCTGAAAATAACATTATATTTTGCAAGGTTGATATATATATGCACTACTTCAGAACATGGTAATTCGGAGCCGAAGGAGGAAATTCAGCTGTTCGACCCTGCTCCACCATTCTATCAGTTCGTGGCTGAATTCTTCCTGACCTCAAATCCTCCTCCCTGGCTGTTCAACATATCTCTTTAACACGTTTTTTAAAAATCAGAAATATGTATAAAACCTTCTTGAAAGCATTTCATGAGTCAGACTCCACCGTACTGTGGGGCAGGGAACTCCATAGATTCACCACCCAGTTCGCGAACTCACATCAGTTTGAAGTCTACCGCCTCTCAACAACTACCTGTGATGTATCGTTCTAGAGTGCACTACAGGGTGCGTTGGGATGGGGGGGGGGTGGGGTGCGGGCTTTGGTCTCGGTTCAGTTTCTCAATCTTTTTTCGTATTTTACACACCTCTAGCAGGCCCCTTTCACGCTTCTCAACTCCAGCGATTGTGAGGCTAAACTGTTTAATCGCTCCTCATATGTCAACTCTTTCACCCCCGGAATCAATCTGGAGAACCTGCTCTGAACTGCCTCCAGTGCCACCTCTTCGTTCCCCAAATAAGGTATCCCAAACTGGACACAATACATCAGTTGAGGTCTCACCAACATCCTATACAATTCTAGCAACACTGATTCACTTTTATACTCCAGTCTTTTTGCAATTCGCCTTTTTAATTACATGCTGTACCTGCATACAATTTTTGTTAAAGTCATGAACACACACAGCCCGATCCCTCTGCCCATGCACACCTTGAATTTGCTTTCCATTTAGATAATAATTTGTCTTCCTATTTTCCGGCCAAAGATGATAACCTCAAACGTTTCCACGTTAACTTCATTCACCAAATTTTGGCCCAATGTCCTAACCTATCTATATCCGCGTGTAAAATCGGTATCTCCTTTTCACTGCCTGCTTTCCCAGCTATTCTAGCATCATCCGCAAATTTTGCTATGTTAAACTCTGTCCCTGCTTGCAGATCATTTATATAGATTGTAAACAGTTCATGTTCGAGGACCGACCTCTGCGGCAGCATACCTGGTAGAGTTCACCAGCCAAACACTTGTATGCCGACACTTTGATTTCTGTCAGTCAGCCAATCATCAATCAAATCTCATACTTTGCCCCAATCCCCTATGATCTAACATTCTAGTTCAGTCTTTTATATGGCTCCTTGTGTAACGCCTTCTGGAAGTCTAGACACAACACACCACAGGTTCCCCATTATCCACTTTGCTGGTTACTTCTTGAAGAAACTGAAGCAAGCTTGTCATGCATATATTATTCTCTATAAAACCAGGGTGACAATGGTGTATTGAGCTTTGTCTTTCCAACTGTTTCGTCATCTCCTCCTTAATTATTGATTCCAGCAAGTTCACCACCACAGAGGTCAACATTACTGGTCTTTAGTCTCCTCCTTTTTCCCCCTCTATCCCATTTGGAATAGCGAGATCAGTTAAAAATTAGAAAATTATGATATCGCCCTCACTGACAATGAGTGGCAAATGGCTCAAATTGCTTAACTCGATGAGAAAATCACTTCCGTTGCAAAATAAGCATCTGGGAAAAAGTAGAAAATTATGATCTCCACCTCACTGACAACAAATGGCAAATCAGTGAAAATGCTTCAATTGATGAGAAAATCACTTTGAATGTAAAATAAGCATCTGGTAAAAAGTAGAAAATGATGATATCCTCCTCACTTACAACACATGGCACCTATTGCTTAACTCGATCAGAACATCACTATGGTTGCAAAACACGCATTTGACAAAAATTAGAAAATTATGATAGCAGCCTCACTGCAAAGAAATCGCAAATCACACAACATGCTTCAATCGATCAGAAAATCAACAGTGTTAGAAAGTTAGCATCTGGCAAAAAGTAGAAAATTACTAAGTCACACCATCTGAATACAAATGGCAAATGACTCAAAAAGCTTAACTCGATCAGAAAATCACATTAGTTGCAAACACAGAGCTGACAAAAAGTAGTAAATTATGATCTCAGCCTCACTGAAAAAAATGGCAAATAACTGAAAAGGCTTCAATCAATGATAATATCACCTTGGTTGCAAAATAAGCATCTGCCAAAAGTAGAAAATTATGATATCCACCTGACAGAAAACAAAAGGCAAATGGTTCAATATGTTCA
Organism: Scyliorhinus torazame; assembly: GCF_047496885.1. Classification (NCBI taxonomy): domain Eukaryota; kingdom Metazoa; phylum Chordata; class Chondrichthyes; order Carcharhiniformes; family Scyliorhinidae; genus Scyliorhinus; species Scyliorhinus torazame. The sequence continues at coordinate 33,497,182 of NC_092729.1, forward strand.
ACTGGATGAGCACATCGCTTTGGTTGCAAAACACGCATTTGACAAAAAGCATAAACATCTGATATCCGCCTCAATGTAAAGAAATGGTAAATGGCGCAACATGCTCCAATCGATGAGAACATCACTTTGGTTGCGGAATAAGCATTTTGGAAAATAGGAGAACATTATTATGATATCCGCCTCACTGACCACAAGTGGCAAATAAGTAAAAATGAGAAAATCACATAGGGGGCAAAACATGCATTTGAAAAAAAAAGGAGAAAATTATGAAATCAACCCCACTGAAAACAAATGGCAAATAACTCAAAATGCTTCAATCAATGAGAAAATCACTTCAGTTGCAAAAACGCATCTGGGACTTAGTGGAAAATTATGATATCAGCCTCACTGAAAACATATATGCAATAACTCAAAATGCTTTAATCGACGAGAAAATAACTTTGGTTGCAAATAAGCATCTGGCAAACAGTAGAAAATGATGATACCTGCCTCACTGACAGCAAAGTCAAAACGTTCAGAGGAGGATGAGCCGTCTCTGTCAGGGAGAGAACCTGAGAACATCTAAGACACTCAGAAGGTAAGAAGGTAAGCAAGTGATTTTTACTCATTTTTACTTTTATACCTTTTTCAAATTGTGTGTGTCGGGGCGGGGGGGGGGGGTGGAACTGAAGTGACAGCACAGAAAAGCTGTGACCTGAGTGGCTGGGTGGGAATCTACAGTAAATTAAAAAAATTCCGCATTGGTAACTCATTAAACATAATTACTTAATTATAATTTAGAGGGGTACCTAAGCCAGAGATCGGAGAGTACTATATTTAGCTTTCACATTTATATTAGAAATCTAGTGCTAGGAAACAGATAGTTAACAGTAACTTTAAAAAAAAATTTTGTTACAAATTTAAACTTTTAATTTTAATTAAATGATTCAATGTCAGTTAGAGGGGTGCAGTGATCTGACTGTGAGATGTGGCAGGTCCGGGAGGCTTCCAGCGTCCCGGATGGCGTCTCTGCAGAAAGTGCACCCAACTGGAGCGCCTCACAGACCGCATGGTTCGGTTGGAGCAGCAAGTGGATGCACTTAAGAGCATGCAGGTGGCGGAAAGCGTCATAGATCGCAGTTATATAAATGTGGTTGCACCCAAAGTGCAGGCAGAGAAATGGGTGACCACCAGAAAGGGCAGGCAGTCAGTGCAGGAATCCCCTGTGGTTGTCCCCCTCTCGAACAGGTCTACCCCTTTGGATACTGTCGGGGGGATAGCCTATCAGGGGAAAACAGCAGCAGCCAGAGCAGTGGCACCACGGCTGGCTCTGATGTTCAGAAGGGAGGGTCAAAGTGCAGAAGAGCAATAGTCATCGGGGACTCTATAGTCAGGGGCACAGATAGGCGCTTCTGTGGACGTGATTTTTTTTTCTGTTTCTAATTTGTTTGTATTAGTATCGGGTGAAGATTTAATTAGCTGTGGTTCTCTTGAGCAAGATATTCTTCTACATTTTTTCAAGTCAGATACATTCTGCGACTTTGCTGCTTTTTTCAACCACAGCAAACGTGATTAATAATTGGAAATTCACAACACTGAAGGAGGGTCTTTGTTCCACAATTACTGTGTCTGCCCATTATTACTATTATACAGATACATGGTCAGATAATTGAACACAGGAGTTGGGATGTCTTGCTGAAGTTCTACAAGACGTTGGGAAGGACACACTTATAATACTATGTACAGTTCTGGTCACCCTAATATAGAAACTATATTATTAACCTAGAAAGAGAGCAGAAAATATTTGCTAGGCAGCTACCGGATTTGATGGTTTGAGTTATAAGGAGCTGTTAAACTGGAATATTTTTCTTGGAGCCGAGGGGTGATCTTGACGACGGCTATAAAATAATGGTGGTGGGGGGGGGGGGGGCATGGATCGGGTAGACTATCCCAAAGGTAGTGGAGTCCAAATCTAGAGCGCGTAGGGTTAAGGTGAGAGGGGGGAGATACCAATTGTTTCACACAGAGGGTGGTGAGTGTCTGGAACGAGCTGGCAGAGGCAGTAGTAGAGGCGTCTACAATGTTGCCTTTTAAAAAGCATTTAAATAGTTATATGGAAAAAATGGGTATAGAGGAAGATGACCAAATGTGGGCAATTGGACAGGATTTGTGTAGTATAAACTGGGCGACATGCACAAGTTAGGCCGAAGGACCTATTTATATCATGTAAACGTCTCTGACTCTATAACCTGCCCCACCTTCCAGCTCTGCCTCGCTGCAGATTCGAGCACTCCATCTATATGTCCAAATCGGTTTGAATGCCTGCCTCCATTTTTCTTCGCAATAGTGAAATTTGAGGGAACGAAAGTATCTGAGGAACAGGCAGGAAATGACATTAAGACAGAAGCTCAACTGTGATCAAACTGAATGTTTTGACTGGAGTGAGTGGTCGTGTCGTCTCCCTATGTTGTCATTTGCTATCAGTTCCAGTTGCCACAGTACTCGCAGATGAATATAACTGCGAGATAAGGTTTTTAAGTTACATCTTTCCAACAATTATTTCAATGTTCTGGGATAGATTTCAATTATCTTGTCCGCACTGCCTGTGAGATTGGTGGAGGCAGATACAACAGTGGCTTTCAAATGTCAATGCGAGAAACGTCAGCAATGAAATGCATGCCTCTGGGGAAAGGTCGGTCGAGTGGGACTGAATGATCTGCTAATCTAATGAACCACTGAGGTTAAACGGAATGAATGTCCTCCATCGGTACTTCACGCACTTTTAAATTTTCGGTCACGTCTGGCTGTGACATGATGTGCACCAACACCTGGAGTCTCGCCTCAGTGTTGCCCACCACTGCGAGTATGATCACGGAAATCCTTTATATACAACGTGTCCATGTGTGACGACCGCGTCAGCTTTAGCTCACTGGTTACTTCACAACATCAACTTAATTGGAAGTTCGAACCTGTCTCACCGTCGGCGCTGTCTGGCGTTTTTCACATTTCCAAAACATGTGTGTTGCATAAATAAAAACAGCAGCACATTTATAATTAGAAGAAGGTGTTTTTTTTTCAGAGATTACATTATTCTGTTTAAAAAATAGCCTTGTGCTTCCTGTTCACTTTCTGATCTCACACTGCGGAAACCCAAGTTCGATTCCAGATCTGAACAATAACTGACCTATCAAACTTTGTCAATTACTCACAACCTAAATGGAAGAAAAGAGCATTAACGATTATCTGTGATAGGTTCCTTGAAATTTCGGAACAAGATTGGTTACGCAGGCAAATTGATTAATCCATTTTCTTCGACGTGAAACGCTGCTCCCCAGATCTCCAAGAACACTCAGTGAGTTCGGAAGCACCAAGCAGTGCGCTTGATTGCTCCTCCTGCCAGAGGCATTCAATCCCTCCGCCACAGACATCCCAAAATGCACCGCTATAACTCAACAATGTTCCTCGTCAATTGTTCCTCAGGCAGCGCCTCCACACCTCCGACCACTATTATTTTGAAGAACTAGACAAGCCCCTACTTGGGCCAATCACCAACTGGAATTTCCACTCCAAATCACTGACCACTCCCTCTTGCGACCATATAAATGTTCCTGCAGGTTAACGGGGAAAAATCATTTGGCTTCCTCCCTAAAAGCACTTTGAGTTTACCCAAACGTCAGGGCCAGCAACGATTCAAGGAGGTAGCTCACCACCACCATCTGAAAGGCAACTAGGGGTGGGCAATAAATTCTGTCCCAACAAGCAACTTTCACATCCAGTAAAAGTGATCTGTTTAATACATTGGTGCGTTGAATTTCTGGGGCCTGGGATGAACTGTTCTCGATTCTTTAAAAAAAAACATCGAGTATCCAATGCATTTTTTCCAATTACCTGGCAATTTAGCGTGCCCAATCCATCTACCCTGCACATCTTTGGGTTGTGGGGAAGAAACCCACGCAAATACGGGGAGAAAGTGCAAGCTCCACACGGAGGGTGACCCAGAGACGGGATCGAACCTAAACGTTTGGCGCACTGAGCCAGCAGTGCTAACCACTGCGCCACCGTGCTGCCCTTATTTTTTCATTCTAACGGTGGAATGAATCATGTAACTTCTGCTTCCTGACACAGTATGTAGATAGGCCAACGAGAGGCGAGGCCGTATTGGATTTGGTACTGGGTAATGAACCAGGACAGGTGTTAGATTTGGAGGTAGGTGAGCACTTTGGTGATAGTGACCACAATTCGATTACGTTTACTTTAAAGATGGAAAGGGATAGGTATATACCGCAGGACAAGAGTTATATCTGGGGGAAATGCAATTATGATGCGATAAAGCAAGACTGAGGATGCATCGGATGGAGAGGAAAACTGCAGGAGATGGGCACAATGGAAATGTGGAGCTTGTTCAAGGAACAGCTACTGCGTGTCCTTGATAAGTATGTGCCTGTCAGGCAGGGAGGAAGTGGTCGAGCAAGGGAACCGTGGTTTACTAAGGCACTCAAAGCACTTGTCAAGAGGAAGAAGGAGGCTTTTGTAAAGATGAGACATGAAGGTTCAGTAAGGTCGCTCGAGAGTTACAAGTTAGCTAGGAAGGGCCTAAAGAGAGAGCTAAGAAGATCCAGGAGGGGACATGAGAAGTCTTTGGCAGGTAGGGTCAAGTATAACCCTCAATATTTCTATAGATATGTCAGGAATAAAAGAATGACGAGGGTAAGAGTAGGACTAGTCAAGGACAGTCGTGGGAAGTTGTACTTGGAGTCCGAGGAGATAGGAGAGGTGCTAAATGAATATTTTTCGTCAGTATTTACACAGGAAAAAGACAATGTTGTCGAGGAGAATACAGAGATTCAGGCTACTAGACTAGAAGTGTTTGAGGTTCATAAGGAGGAGGTGTTAACAATTCTGGAAAGGGTGAAAATAGATAAGTCTCCTGGGCCGGATGGGATTTATCCTAGGATTCTTTGGCACGCTAGGGAGGAGATTGCTGAGCCTTTGGCTTTGATCTTTAAGTCATCATTGTCAACAGGAATAGTGCCAGAAGACTGGAGGATAGCAAATGTTGTCCTCTTGCTCAAGAAGGGGAGTAGAGACAACCCAGGTAACTATAGACCAGTGAGCTTTACTTCTGTTGTGGGCAAAATCTTGGAAAGGTGTAAAAGAGATAGGGTGTATAATCATCTGGAAAGGAATAACTTGATTGGACATAGTCAACACGGTTTCGTGAAGGGTAGGTCGTGCCTCACAAACCTTATTGAGTTCTTTGAGAAGGTGACCAAACAGGTGGATGAGGGTAAAGCAGTTGATGTGTTGTATATGTATTACAGTAACGCGTTTGATCAGGATCCCTACGGTAGGCTACTGCAGAAAATAAGGATGCATGGGATTCAGGGCGATTTAGCAGTTTGGATCAGAAATTGGCTAGCTGTAAGAAGACAAAGGGTGGTGGTTGATGGGAAGTGTTCAGACTGGAGTCCAGTTACTCGTGGTGTACCACAAGGATCTATTTTGGGGCCACTGCTGTTTGTCATTTTTATAAATGACCTGGAGGAGGGCGTAGAAGGATGGATGAGTAAATTTGCAGATGACACTAAAGCCGGCGGAGTTGTGGACAGTGCGGAAGGATGTTGCAAGTTACTGAGGAACATAGATAAGCTGCAGCGCTGGGCTGAGAGGTGGCAAATGGAGTTTAATGCAGAGAAGTGTGAGGTGATTCATTTTGGAAGGAATAACAGGAAGACAGAGTACTGGGCTAATGGTAAGATTCTTGGCAGTGTGGATGAGCAGAGAGCTCGTTGTCCATGTACATAGATCCCTGAAAGTTACAACTCAGGTTTAGAGGGTTGTTAAGAAGGCGTACGGTGTGTTAGCTTTTATTGGTAGAGGGATTCAGTTTCAGAGCCATGAGGTCATGTTGCAGCTGTACAAAACTCTGGTACGGCCGCGTTTATAGTATTGCGTGCAATTCTGGTCACCGCATTATAGGAAGGATGTGGAAGCATCGGAAATGGTGCAGAGGAGATTTACCAGAATGTTGCCTGGTATGGAGGGAAGATCTTATGAGGACAGGCTGAGGGACTTGAGGCTCATTTCGTTCGAGAGAAGAAGGTTAAGAGGTGACTTATTTGAGGCATACAAGATGATCAGAGGATTGGATAGGGTGGACAGTGAGAGCCGTTTTCCTCGGATGGTGATGTCTAGCACGAGGGGGCATAGCTTTAAATTGAGGGGACATAGATATAAGACAGACGTCAAAGATAGGTTCTTTAGTCAGAGAGTAGTAAGGGTGTGGAATTCCCTGCCTGCAACAGTAGTGGACTCGCCAACACTAGGGGTATTCAAATGGTCATTAGATAGACATATGGACGATAAGGGAATAGTGTAAATGGGCTTTAGAGTGGTTTCACAAGTCGGCGCAACATCGAGGGGTGAAGGGCATGTACTGCACTGTAATGTTCTATGTTCTATGTGCTTCAGAGGAAACTGGATCGAAGGTATTTCTAACAGCATGAATCCTGGAAGACAGAAACAATGTGCTTGCTGCATTAAGGTGGAAAGGAGTGATGTGCAATGTACTCCAGCATTAAACGCTCTCTCCCCCTTTCTCTCTTTACCACTCTCCTTTATTCTGTTTCTGTTTTGTTTCTATTGGTATCGGGTGAAGTTTTGATTTCCTGTGGGTCTCTTGAGCAAAATATTCCTGTTCATCTTTTTCCAGTCAGACACATTCTGCGACTTTGTTGCTCTTTGCAACCACAGCAAACATGATGAATAATTGGAAATTCACAACACTGAAGGATGCTCTTTGCTCCACAATTACTGTGTCTGTGGCCATTATTACTATTATACAGATACATGTCCAGATAATTGAAGACAGGAGTTGGGACGTCTTGCTGAAGTTGTACAAGAAATTGGGAAGGACACAGTTGGAATACTGTGTACAGTTCTGGTCACCTTAATATAGAAAGGATATTATTAACCTAGAAAGAGGGCTGAAAAGATTTGCTAGGCTCCTACAGGACTTGATAGTTTGTGTTCAACGGAGCGGCTGGATAGACTGGAACATTTTTCTTGGAGGCTGGGGGTGATCCTGACGTCGGCTATAAAATAATGAGGGGCATTGATGAAGTAGATTTTCCCAAAGGTAGTGGAATCCAAAACTAGAGGGCATAGGTTTAAGGCGAGAGATACAAAAGGGTCCAGAGGAACAATTGTTTCACACAGAGGGTGGTGAGTGTCTGGAAAGAGCTGGCAGACACAGCAGTAGAGGCGTATACAATTCTGCCTTTAAAAAGCATCTAGATCGTTATATGGAGAAGATGGGTATAGAGGAATATGATCAAATGTGGGCAACTGGACAGGGTTTGTGAAAAAACTGGGCGGCATAGACAAGTTAGGCCGAAGGGCGTATTTCCTTCCTGTAAACTTCGATGACTCTATAACCTGTCCCACCTTCCATATCTGTGTCGCTGCAGATTCTAGAACACCATCTAATGTCCAAATCGGTTTGATATTTTGCTGTGGGTGCCTGCCTCGATTTATCTTAACGACAGTGAACTTTGAGGGAATGAAAGTATCTGAGGAACAGGCAGGAATTGACATTGAGGCAGAAGCTCAGCTGTGATCAAACTGAATGTTGGGGCAGGAGTGAGTGGCCCTGTTGTAATTTTCTATCAGTTCCAGTTGCCAAAGCACTCGCAGCTCGCAGGTCAATATAACTGCGAGGTAATATTTTTAAGTTACATCTTTCGAACAATTATTACAATGTTCTGGGACACAGTTTAATTATCTGTTCTGCACTGCCTGTGAGATTGGCGGAGGCAGATACAACAATGACTTTCGAATTTCAATGCGAGAAACAACAGCAATCAAATGCATGCCGCTGGGGAAAGGTCGGTCCAGTTGGATTCAATGAATCGCTAATCTAAAGTGCCGCCGAGGTTATACGGAATGAATGTCCTCCGTTGTTACTTCACGCACTTTTACATTTTTGGTCACGTCTGTCTGTGAGGTGATGTGCAGCGACACCTGGAGTTTCCCCTCAATGCTCCCCACCACGGCGAGTTTGATCACGTTAATACTTTATATACAATGTGTCCGTGCTTGACGTCACCGTCAGCTTTAGCTCACTGGTTACTTCACAGCATCAACTTTCGAGTAAGTTCGCGCCTGTCTCACCGTGGGCTCTGCCTGCCGTTTTTTATATTTCCAAAACCTGTGCGGTGCATAAATAAAAGCAGCAGCACATTTATAATTAGAAGTAGGTGTATTTTGTTACAGGATGCATTATAAAAAGCAGCCTATGCCACGTGTTTACTTTCTGGGCTCGCGCTGAGGAAACCCGATTTCGATTCCAGCTCTGTAAAATAACTGACCTGTCACACTTTGCCAATTACTCACTACCTAAATGGAGGAAAAGAGCATTAACGATTTTCTATTATACATTTTTTGAAATTTCGGAACAAGATTGTTTACTCAGGCAAATTGATTAATCCATTTTCTTCACGTGAAGCGCTGTTCCCCAGATCTCCAAGAACATTCAGGTAGTTCGAAAACATCCAGGACCAAACAGTGCGCTTGATTGCTCGTCCTGCCACAAGCATTGAATCCCTCCGCCACAGACATCCCAAAATGCACCGCAATACTTCAACAAAGTTCCTCAGGCAATTGTTCCTTCGGCAGCACCTTCCAGACCTACGACCACTGTCATTTAGAAGAACTAGACAACCCCCTACTTGGGAAAATCACCAACTGCAATTCCCCCTCCAAATCACTCACCACTCCCACTTGGAATCATATAAAAGTTCCTTCACGGTAAAGGGAAACAAATCATTTAGCTTCCTCTCTTAAAGCACGTGGGTGTACCCAAACCTCAGGGCCCACAACGATTGAAGAAAGCAGCTCACCACCACCTTCTGAATGGTAACCAGGGATGGGCAATAAATTCTGTCCCAACCAGCACCCCTCCCAACCAGTAAAAGTGATCTTTTTAATGCGTTGATGCTTTGAATTTCTGGTGCCTGTTCTCCAATCTTCAAAAATAAATATACAGTGCCCAATTCCTTTTTTCCAATTAAGGCGCAATTTCGTGTGGCCAATCCACTACCCTGCACATCGTTGGTTGTGGTGGAGAAACCCACGCAAAATTGAGGAGAATGCGCAAACTCCACACAGACAGTGACCCAGAACCGGAATCGAACCTAAGAACTCTTCAGCGTGAGGCATTTAATGCTAACCACTGGGCCATCCTGCTGTCCCTATTTGTCATTCTAACGGTGGAATGAATCATGTAATTTCTGCTTCAGAGGAAAGTGAATCTAATGTATTTCTAACAGCATGAATCTTTGAAGATAGAAACAATGTGCTTGCTGCAGTCAGGTGGAAGGGAGTGGAGTGCAATATATTCCAGGATTAAACGCTCTCTCTCCCTTTCTCTCTTTACCATTCTCCTTTATTCTCTTTCTGTTCTGTTTCTATTGGTGTCCGGTTAAGATTTGATTAGCTGTGGGTCTCGTGTGCAAGATATTCTTCTACGTTTTTTCCAGTCAGACACATTCTGCGACTTTGTTGCTTTTTGCAACCACAGCAAACATGATGAATAACTGAAAGTTCACAGCACTGAAGGAGGCTCCTTGTTCCACAATTACTGTGCCTGTGGCCGTTATTACTATTCTACAGATACATGGTCAGATTATTGGATACAGGAGTTGGGACGTCTTGCTGAAGTTCTGCAGGACTTTGGGAAGAACACACTTCGAATACTGTGTACAGTTCTAGTTACCCTAAGATAGAAAGGATATTTTTAACCTAGAATGAGGGCAGAAAAGATTTGCGAGGCTGCTACCGGACTTCATGATTTGAGTTATAAGGATCGGCTGGATAGACTGGAACATTTTTCTTGGAGGCTAGGGATGATCTTGACATCGGCTATAAAATAATGAGGGGCATAGATTAAGTAGATTTTCCCAAAGGTAGTGGAATCTGAAACTAGAGGACATAGGTTTAACGTGAGAGGGGAGAGACTCAAAAGGGTCCAGAGGAACCATTGTTTCACACAGAGGACGTTGAGTGTCTGGAACGAGCTGGCAGAGGCAGTCATGGAGGCGTCTACAATTCTGCCTTTAAAAAGTATTTACATAGATATATGGAGAAGATGGGCATAGAGGAATATGACCAAATGTGGGCAATCGGCAGGCTTTGGGTAGTAAAAACTGGGCTGCATGGACAAGTTAGGCCAAAGGGCCAATGTCCATGCTGTAAACTTCGATGACTCTCTGACCTGTCCCACCCTCCACATCTGTGTCGCTGCAGATTCGAGCACACCACCTAATGTCCAAATCAGTTTGAAATTTAGCTCTGGGTGTCTGCCTCGATTTATCTTTCCGACAGTGAACTTTGAGGGAATGAAAGTATCTGAAAAAGGCAGGAATTGACATTGAGGCAGAAGCTCAGCTGTGATCAAACTGAATGTTGGGCCAGGAGTGACCGGCCTTGTAGTTTCCTTATGTTGTAATTTCCTATCAGTTCCAGTTGGCACAGCACTCGCAGCTCGCAGATGAATATAACTGCGAGATAAGATATTTAAGTTGCATCTTTCGAATAATTATTTCAATGTTCTGGGATACATTTCAATTATCTGGTCTGCACTGCCTGTGAGTTTGGTGATCGCAGGCACAGCAGAGGCTTTCAAATTTCAATACGATAAACGACAGCAATGAAATGCATGCCTCTGGGGAAAGGTCGATCGAGTGGGATTGAATGAACCGCTAATTTAAAGAGCCGCTGATGTTAAACGGAATGAATGTCCCCCGTCGGTAATTCACGCACTTTTATGTTTTGGTCACGTCTGGCTGTGAGGTGATGTGCACTAACACCTAGAGTTTCCCGTCAATGTTACCCACCACGGCGAGTATGATCACGGTAATCATTTATATAAAATGTGCCCATGCGTGAAACGGATGTCAGCTTTAGCTCACTGGTTACGTCACAGATTCAACTTGGTTGCACTTTCGGACGTGTCTCACCGTGGTCGCTGGTGGCGTTTTTCACATTTCGAAAACATGTGTGTTGCACAACCAAAAACAGCAGCACATTTATAATGAGAAGAAGGTGTTTTTTTGCCCAGAGATTGCATTATTCTGTTTTAAAAAGAGCCTTGTGCCACCGGTTCACTTTCTGATCTCACACTGCGGAAACCCGAGTTCGATTACAGCTCTGTACAATAACTGACCCATCAACCTTTGTCAATTACTCACTACCTAAATGGAGGAAAAGAGCATGAACGATTATCTATGATAGGTTCCTTGAAATTTCGGAACAAGATTGGTTACGGAGGCAAATTGATTAATCCATTTTCTTCGACGTGAAGCGCTGTTCCCCAGATCTCCAAGAACACTCAGGTAGTTCGAAAGCGTCCAGGACCAAGCAGTGTGCTTGATTGCTCCTCCTGCCACAAGCATTCAATCCCTCCGCCACAACCATCCCGAAATAACCGCAATAACTCAACAAAGTTCCCCGGGCAATTGTTCCTCAGGTCGAACCTCCACACCTCCGACCACTATCATTCTGAAGAACTAGACGAACCCCTACTTGGGCCAATCACCAACTGGAATTTCCTCTCCAAATCACTGACCAATCCCTCTTGGAACCACATAAACGTTCCTGCAGGTTAACGGGGAAAAATCATTTGGCTTTCTCCCAAAAATCACTTTGGGTTTAGCCAAACGTCAGGGCCAGCAACGATTCAAGAAAGCAGCTGACCACCACCTTCTGAAGGGCAACTAGGGATTGGCAATACATTCTGTCCCAACCAGCAACTCTCACATCCAGTAAATGTGATATTTTTAATACATTGGTTCTTTGAATTTCTGGGGCCTGGGATGAACAGTTCTCCATTCATTAAAAAAAAACATCGAGTATCCAATTCATGATTTCCAATTACGGAGCAATTTAGCGTGGCCAATTCATCTACCCTGCACATCTTTGGGTTGTGGGGAAGAAACCCACGCAAAAACGGGGAGAAAGTGCAAGCTCCACACGGAGAGTAACGCAGAGACGGGATCGAACCTGAAAATTGGGCGCCCTGAGTCAGCAGTGCTAACCAATGTGCCACCGTGCTGACCCTACTTTTTCATTCTAACGGTGGAATGAATCATGTAACTTCTGCTTCCTGACACAGTATGTAGATAGGCCAACGAGAGGCGAGGCCGTATTGGATATGGTACTGGGTAATGAACCAGGACAGGTGTTAGATTAGGAGGTAGGTGAGCACTTTGGTGATAGTGACCACAATTCGATTACGTTTACTTTAGTGATGGAAAGGGATAGGTATATGCCGCAGGGCAAGAGTTATATCTGGGGGAAAGGCAATTTCGATGCGATAAGGCAAGACTTAGGATGCATCGGATGGAGAGGAATACTGCAGGGGATTGGCACAATGGAAATGTGGAGCTTGTTCAAGGAACAGCTACTGCGTGTCCTTGATAAGTATGCGCCTGTCAGGCAGGGAGGAAGTGGTCGAGCAAGGGAACCGTGGTTTACTAAGGCAGTCAAAACACTTGCCAAGAGGAAGAAGGAGGCTGATGTAAAGATGAGACATGAAGGTTCAGTAAGGGCACTCGAAAGTTACAAGTTAGCTAGGAAGGACCTAAAGAGAGAGCTAAGAAGAGCCAGGAGGGGACATGAGAAGTCTTTGGCAGGTAGCATCAAGGATAACTAACCCTAAAGCTTTCTATAGATATGTCAGGAATAAAAGAATGACTAGGGTAAGAGTAGGGCCAGTCAAGGACAGTAGTGGGAAGTTGTGCTTGTTGTCCGAGGAGATAGGCGAGGTGCTAAATGAATATTTTTCGTCAGTATTCACACAGGAAAAACACAATGTTTCGAGGGGAATACTGAGATTCAGGCTACGAGGCTAGAAGGGCTTGAGGTTCATAAGGAGGAGGTGTTAACAATTCTGGAAAGGGTGAAAATTAATAAGTCCCCTGGGCCGGATACGAATTATCCTAGAATTCTTTGGAAAGCTCGAGAGGAGATTGCTGAGCCTTTGGCTTTGATCTTTAAGTCATCTTTGTCAACAGGAATAGTGCCAGAAGACTGGATGATAGCAAATGATGTCCCCTTGTTCAAGAAGGGGAGTAGAGACAACCCCGGTAACTATAGACCAGTGAGCCTTATTCTGTTGTGGGCAAAATCTTGGAAAGGTTTATAAGAGATAGGGTGTATACTCATCTGGAAAGGGATAATTTGATTAGACATAGTCAACACGGTTTCGTGAAGGGTAGGTCATGCCTCACAAAGCTTATTGAGTTCTTTGAGAAGGTGACCAAACAGGTGGATGAGGGTAAAGCAGTTGATGTGGTGCATATGAATTTCAGTAAAGCGTTTGATAAGGTTCCCCACGGTAGACTACTGCAGAAAATACGGAAGCATGGGATTCAAGGAGATTTAGCAGTTTGGATCAGAAATTGGCTAGCTGGAAGAAGACAAACGGTGGTGGTTGATGGGAAGTGTTCAGACTGGAGTCCAGTTACTAGTGGTGTACCACAAGGATCTGTTTTGGGGCCACTGCTGTTTGTCATGTTTATAAATGACCTGGAGGGGGGCGTAGAAGGATGGGTGAGTAAATGTGCAGATGACACTAAAGTCGGTGGAGTTGTGGACAGTGCGGAAGGATGTTACAAGTTACAGAGGGACATAGATAAGCTGCAGCGCTGGGCTGAGAGGTGGCAAATGGAGTTTAATGCAGAGAAGTGTGAGGTGATTCATTTTGGAAGGAATAACAGGAAGACAGAGTACTGGGCTAATGGTAAGATTCTTAGCAGTGTGGATGAGCAGTAAGATCTCGGTGTCCATGTACATAGATACCTGAAAGTTGCCACTCAGGTTGAAAGGGTTGTTAAGAAGGCTTTTGGTGTGTTAGCTTTTATTGGTAGAGAGATTCAGTTTCGGAGCGATGAGGTCATGTTGCAGCTGTACAAACCTCTGGTGCGGCCGCATTTAGAGTATTGCGTGCAATTCTAGTCACCGCATTATAGGAAGGATGTGGAAGCATTGGAAAGGGTGCAGAGGAGATTTACCAGAATGTTGTCTGGTATGGAGGGAAGATCTTATGAGGAAAGGCTGAGGGATTTGAGGCTGTTTTCGTTAAAGAGAAGAAGGTTATGGGGTGACTTAATTGAGGCATACAAGATGTTCAGTGGATTGGATCGGGTGGACAGTGAGAGCCTTTTTCCTCGGATAGTGATGTCTAGCACGAGGGGACATAGCTTTAAATTTAGGGGAGATAGATATAAGACAGACGTCAGAGGTAGGTTCTTTACTCAGAGAGTAGTAAGGGTGTGGAATGCCCTGCCTGCAACAGTAGTGGACTCGCCAACACTAAGGGTATTCAAATGGTCATGGGATAGACATATGGACAATAAGGGAATAGTGTAAATGGGCTTTAGAGTGGTTTCACAGGTCGGCGCAACATCGAGGTCTGAAGGGCCTGTACTGTGCTGTAATGTTCTATGTTCAATGTGCTTCAGAGGAAACTGGATCTAAGGTATTTCTAACAGCATGAATCCTGGAAGACAGAAATAATGTGCTTGCTGCAGTACGTTGGAAGGGAATGGTATGCAATGTACTCCAGCATTAAACGCTCTCTCCTCCTTTCTCTCTTTACCACTCCTTTATTCTGTTTCTGTTTTGTTTCTATTGGTATCGGGTGAAGTTATGATTTGCTGTGGGTCTCTTGAGCAAGATATTCTTGTTCATCTTTTTCCAGTCAGACACATTCTGCGACTTTGTTGCTCTTTGCAACCACAGCAAACATGATGAATAATTGGAAATTCACAGCACTCAAGGAGGCTCTTTGTTCCACAATTACTGTGTCTGTGGCCATTATTACTATTATACAGATACATGGCCAGATAATTGAATACAGGAGTTGGGACGTCTTGCTGAAGTTGTACAAGAAATTGGGAAGGACACTGTTGGAATACTGTGTACAGTTCTGGTCACCTTAATATAGAAAGGATATTATTAACCTAGAAAGAGGCAGAAAAGACTTGCTAGGCACCTAACGGACTTGATAGTTTGAGTTAAACGGAGCGGCCGGATAGACTGGAACATTTTTCTTGGAGGCGAGGGGTGATCCTGACGTCGGCTATAAAATAATGAGGGGCATTGATGAAGTAGATTTTCCCAAAGGTAGTGGAATCCAAAACTAGAGGGAATAGTTTTATGGTGAGAGGGGAGAGATAGAAAAGGGTCCAGAAGAACAATTGTTTCACACAAAGGGTGGTGAGTGTCTGGAACGAGCTGGCAGAGCCAGTAGTAGAGGCGTCTACAATTCTGCCTTTAAAAAGCATCTAGATAGTTATGTGGAGAAGATGGGTATGGAGGAATATGACCAAATGTGGACAACTGGACCGGGGTTGTGTAGTATTAACTGGGCGGCATGGACAAGTTAGGCCGAAGGGCCTATTTCCATGCTGTAAACTTCGATTACTCTCTGACCTGTCCCACCTTCCAGATCTGTGTCGCTGAAGATTCGAGCACACCACCTAAAGTCCAAATCGGTTTGAAATTTTGCTGTGGGTGTCTGCCTCGATTTATCTTAACGACAGTGAACTTTGAGGGAATGAAAGTATCTGAGGAACAGGCAGGAATTGACATTGAGGCAGACGCTCAGCTGTGATCAAACTGAATGTTGGGGCAGGAGTGAGTGGCCGTGTTGTAATTTTCTATCAGTTCCAGTTGCCACAGCACTCGCAGCTCGCAGGTCAATATAACTGCGAGGTAAGATTTTTAAATTACATCTTTCGAACAATTATTACAATGTTCTGCGACACAGTTCAATTATCTGGTCTGCTCTGCCTGTGAGATCGGTGGAGGCAGATACAACAATGATTTCGAATTTCAATGCGAGAAACAACAGCAATGAAATGCATGCCTCTGGGGAAAGTTCGGTCGAGTGCGATTGAATGATCTGCTAATCTAAAGAGCCGCTGAGGTTAAGTGGAATGAATGTCCTCCGTTGTTACTTCACGCACTTTTACATTTTTGGTCAAGTCTGGCTATGAGTTGATGTGCAGCGACACCTGGAGTTTCCCGTCAATGTTACGCACCACGGCGAGTTTGATCACGGTAATCCTTTATATACAATGTGCCCGTGCTTGATGTCAGCGTCAGCTGTAGCTCACTGGTTACTTCACAGCATCAACTTTCGAGTAAGTTCGAGCCTGTCTCACCGTGGATACTGCCTGGCGTTTATTAAATTTCCAAAATATGTGCGGTTCATAAATAAAAGCAGCAGCTCATTTATAATTAGGAGTCGGTGTATTTTGTTACAGTCTGCATTGATCTGTTTTAAAAAGCAGCTTCTGCCACGTGTTTGCTTTCTGGGCTCGCGCTGCGGAAACCCGAGTTCGATTCCAGCTCTGTACTATAAGTGACCTGTCACACTTTGCCAATTACTCACAACCTAAATGGAGGAAAAGAGCATTAATGATTATCTACTGTACATTTTTTGAAATTTCGGAACAAGATTCTTTACGCAGGCAAATTGATTAATCCATTTTTTTCCCGTGAAGCGCTGTTCCCCAGATCTCCAAGAACACTCAGGGTGTTCGAAAACATCCAGGACCAAGCAGTGCGCTTGATTGCTCCTCCTGCCACAGGCATGCAATCCCTCCGCCACAGACATCCCAAAATGCACCGCAATAACTCAACAAAGTTCCTCAGGCAATTGTTCCTTCGGCAGCACCTTCCAGACCTACGACCACTGTCCTTTTGAAGAACTAAACAAGCCCCTACTTGGGAAAATCACCAACTGCAATTCCCCCTCCAAATCACTCAACACTCCCACTTGGAACCATAAAAACGTTCCTTCTCGATAACGAGGAAAAATCATTTAGCTTCCTCCCTAAAAGCACTTGGGTGTACCCAAACTCACGGCCTGCAACGATTCTAGATTGCAGCTCACCACCACCTTCTGAAGGGCAACTAGGGATGGGCAATAAATTCTGTCCCAACCAGCAACTCTCACATCCAGTAAAAGTGATATTTTTATGCATTAGTGCTTTGAATTTCTGGGGCCCGTATGAACTGGTCTCCAACCTTCAAAAATAAATATACAGTACCCAATTCCTTTTTTCCAATTAAGGGGCAATTTCGTGTGGCCAATCCACCTACCCTGCACATCTTTGGTAGTGGGGGAGAAACCCACGCAAAAACGGGGAGAAAGGTGGAAACTCCACACGGACAGTGACCCAGAGCCGGAATTGAAACTAAGAACTCAGCGGCGTGAGGCAGCAGCAAATGCAAATGACAACCAGGAGCTACATACGGTGGTCAGACCTGGAGCCTGGCATCGTGCGGCTGGGCCATCAATGTAACAGACCAGAAGTTGCAATCAGTCACACCCCTTCATCCATGGCAATCACCCGGCAGACCATGGGTACACCTGCATGCGGATTTTGCCCGGTATTTTCAGGGCTCAATGTTCGTATTGATAGTGGAAGCAAATTGCAGTCTCTGGTTTCTGTTCAGAATGGGTTGCAGAGCACGTTCGGAACCCAGCTAGAGCAAGAAAATGGCCCCGATTGGCAGGAGTTAAATGAGACTCCCCATAGATATGTACATGGGACATGTACATAGGAAAACCCCCAGAAACGAAAAGTACCCCAATGCCCAACTGAACAGGCAGAACACACCCCGATGAACCCTGTCACCACACAGCGCAGGGCCACAGCAGAAGGGAACACAGATTTCTTCCACACTAACCCATTAACCGTCACTCAATTAAGAGACACGTCTGATAAAATAACACCGTTCCTACCCACATCGGACCCCCACCAGTTCTTTGCCATAGCAGGCGATCATGGTACGGCCTGGATGAAAAGGAGCAAGTGAAGCTTACAGTTTTAAGCCTCGATCCTTCAGTCGTGGCATCCCTTCCCGACCCACAGAATGTAGGAGGAGGCACCCTACAAGAAATGCACACAGCGATCCTAGATGCGATCGGCTATAACAAAGGAGACCACGTAGAAGGCCTAAACAAGTGGAGGCAAAAGAAGAGAGAGCACCCCACAGCGTATGCTGAACGCATGTGGATAGATTTCACAGCAGTATTCGGAGAGGTAGCCCGCGCCCATTTGACCATGGATAATATGGCCAAGTGGACTCGAATCCAATTCTCTCATGCGACAGAGGCAGGGCAGAAAGCTTGCACAAATTACGACCCCCTCAGACGAGCCGCACAACGAGAAATTGGTTTTGAAAAGATTGTCCCGTGCTTAGGCACAGTCCATCCAAGGCGAAATCGTGGGCAGCACGGTAGCATTGTGGATAGCACAATTGTTTCACAGCTCCAGGGTCCCAGGTTCGATTCCGGCTTGGGTCACTATCTCTGCGGAGTCTGCACATCCTCCCCGTGTGTGCGTGGCTTTCCTCCGGTTGCTCCGGTTTCGTCCCACAGTCCAAAGATGTGCAGGTTAGGTGGATTGGGCAGGATAAATTGCCCTTAGTGTCCAAAATTGCTCTTAGTGTTGGGTGGGGTTACTGGGTTATGGGGGTTGAGTGGAGGTGTTGGCCTTGGGTAAGGTGCTCCTTCCAACAGCCGGTGCAGACTCGATGGGCCGAATGGCCTCCTTCTGCACTGTAAATTCTATGATAATCTCTGAAAAACGCATTTTTAAAACCAGATGAAAAGCAGGCAGACATGCATCCAGTTAGGACGCACGAGGACCCCGCATGGGTAAATGAGGGCAGGAACAGCCCACAGCAACCCAAATCCCAGGAGTGTTACAATTGTGGACAATTAGGACACTATGCACGAGAGTGCAATGCGCCCCAGAAGCACCAGAGATACCAACAGACGGGCACCGTAATAAAAATGGGGCAAAGCCAATCCATAACGTTAGCGCCCGTTCTGAGAACGCAGACATGAACGGCACCGACTGACGGTGTACGGGATCCTCAACTTGGATCTGCGACACTCTTTGGAACAAGTTCGGTTGTCCAGTAGAAGCAGGCAAAGTCCGGGGAAACACCATAGGATTTCTTTGGGACACAGGAGGGTCCCGCACCACACTCCATTCCTCCACAATGTTTCAACGGGACACGTGGCCCACAACAGACACCATCACACTCAGGGTTTTTACAGATCATTTACAACAGGGACACTTCACAGCCCCTGCAGCGATACAAAGAGGGAACATTACGACTAAACACCCCGTAGTTGTGGTCGATCTACCCCAGACAGCTGAACACATCCTGGAATTGACTTTTTGAGCTTACACAACCTCTCATTTGATCCGGTAAATAAATGTGTATGGCGAATGGCAAAGGCAGCACGTAAAACCGCCACGCTTAGAGTTGGAGAATATGCAAACAGAATCAGCGCAGTACGAGACTTCTGGTTCGACCCTCGAGCCATTAGTCAGGACAAACAGGTTAGGGAAGTCCTGCAGCAACACAAAGCAGCATTTGCACAGCACAAGCACGACTGTGGCAAGATAGCGTAATGAAAATTACAGGTCCCGACCCCAGACCCCAAAAGCAGTACGGTTTTCCCCAAGAAGCAGAGGGAGAAATGTCAAAGGTAATACAGTCTGGTTGATCAAGGCGTACTCATATCAATAGCCTCCACGAATAACGCACCAATTTAGCCCGTCAGGAAACCCGATGGATCATGGCGACTGATCATTGATTACCGGGAACTGAACAAAGTAACCCCAGTAGCAGCCCCCACCGTAGCCACGAGTCCAGAGACCATGCTAAAAAAGGGACTACAGTCAAAGTTGTTTTCGATTTTGAACTTAGCAAAGGCTTTTGGTCCATTCCATATGATAAAGCGAGCCAATATATATTCGCCTTTATATTCCAGGCAATACACGTCGACATGCCTTTCACAAGGCTTCCACATCTCCCCCTCCATTTTCCACCGATAGCTGGCAAATGGATCAGCAAAATGTTCCCGAACCGATTGTCTGGTCCAATATGTAGATGATATGCTACTACAGGCGAACACAAAGGGAGAGCACATTTCGCTTCTCGCCGAACTTTTCGGACTCCTACAACAGAATGGATGTCAAGTGAACCCCAAGAAGGCCCAGATTTTGCATGAAAAAGTGATTTACTTGGGTACAGTACTCACATATGGTAAACGCGTGATCGAGCAAAAGATGATTGACTCGATCGTCAAATTGCCGCTTCCCCATAACGTAACAGCCCTCTGGTCATTTCTAGGACTGGTTGGCTACTGCCGAAACCACATTCACGGTTTTGCCATAACAGCAGCGCCCCTAGCCGAACTTCTCAAGAAACAAGCGCCTTGGGAATGGCTTCCACAGCACACGGATGCCGTGGATGCATTAAAAAGAGCATTCAGCACAGCCTCCGCATTACAGGTCCCATTTCCACTTCCCCGTACCCATTCGAAGTAGCAAGCACCGTCCAAAGCCTTTCGGCCGTGCTCCTCCAAGAACGACATGATCGCTTAGGGGTATACGCCTCATGCGTGTTAGATCCTGTCAAACAAGGATTTTCTGCCTGCGAAAGGCATCTGCTCGCAGATTTGTAGGCAGTACAATACTTCGCCGACATGACAGGACTCAACCCCATCACCATTCTCACTGAACAGACCCCAACTCAGCGACTGCTAGATGGTCGACTTAAGGATGGCACAGTCAGCCAGATCCGTGCAACCCGTTGGACCCTTCTTTTACAGGGGCGGGACATAACAGTTAAAAGAACCAAGACCCACACTTTCCTACCCGATAATTTACGCCATGCAGGTACCCCACACGCGTGTGAGATCATCTCCACTAAACATAATACAGGATCCTTGATACCTAAGTGAGCTCCCAGGAAAGCAGGTACTACACCCCAGAGACCCCAGCCCACAGACACGTGCGCACCCATTGTAACCTATGTGGATGGCTCCTCCATAGTTTTAAATGGGAAAAGAAATACTGGTTGCGGTATTTACGTAAGAGGACGCACAGGGACGCCCCCCAGAAGAGGTTTCGTTGAAATTGCCAGGACACTTGGGCTCGCAGGCAGCAGAGCTGGCAGCCAGAGCGCACATTGTAGATCAACTCGACTCGTTTCCGACCACGGCCGACATATATTCGGACAGTTTATATGTCTGCAACAGTTTAACCGAATTCCTACCCCTGTGGGAAAATAGAGGATTCGTTTCCGCAGACAGAAAGCCTCTACCCTCAGCCCCATTATTCCTACATATCCTAGAGACAGCTCAAGATAGGAAATACGGCATTATTAAAGTTCGTAGTCATCATCGTTCTCCCCCCCCCCCCCCCCCCGCGCCCCCCCCCTCCGGTAACGTTAAGGCAGACGCCCTACGGAAGGCAGTTTCAAGACATGGTCACTTTTGGAACCCCCCGAAAGCGCCCCAGTAAACGCGGATCAGCTCTCACAGACCAACATTCAAGATTTGGCAAAGGCTCAAAATTAAGATGAGAAGCTCAGTGAAGTTTAAAAAGGCACTTTCGCAGCCCCTTATGATAAGATTAAAACGCGATAACCATACATGACGGTGTGATTTTAAAAGACGGCATTTATGTATTCCCTAGCCAGGACAGGAACCAAATTATTTGTCAGTTGCATGACAATCATGGGCACCAGGGCATTGAACCCACCCTAGCCCACCTCAGACCTTTCTGCTGCTGGCCTGATTTAAAAACCAATGTTACTCATTTCATTGAGAATTGCTTAATCTGTGCCCAGAACAATCCGGACAGATGTGCAAGAAAAGCTCAGCTAAGTCACACCCCTGTTATATAGGACCCCTACCCCACCCCACCCCCTCAATTGCAGAAATTGTTTTAAGTATGTGCTGCTGGTCATCGACACCTTCACAAAATGGGTGGGAGCTTTTACATCCAGAACAAACACTGCCAAAACGACAGCTAAAATCCTAACACAGCACATCTTTACAAGATGGGGGCCTCCCACGCAGTCTAGAGTCCGATCAAGGCTCCCATTTTACTGGACGAGTGATGAAAAACGTCCTCACAAATGTCGGAATAAAGCAAACGTTTCATATAACATACCAGCCCCAATCAAGCGGCATTGAGAGGATGAACAGAACTCTGAAAGCGACCCTCAGGAAAATGGTGCAACAGCACAATAGCACCTGGGACTCAGTTCTCCCCTTTGCACTGATGTTCATAAGAAACACGGTATCCACGTCCACAGGATACACCCCCCACACCCTCATGACCGGACGCCCCATGAAAGGGACAGAATATTTATTAGGACTGGATTTGGCCAGCCCCACAGTCACCGCCCTCACGCATGAAAAATCAGTCCAGCAGATTAATGATAATGTGAAGGCAGCACAGCTCGCTGCAGCTGTTAGACTTGGGACAGGGAAGAAGCAAAGCAGGGCTTGCTTTGATAAAACGGTACACGCCACCGAGTTTGCTGTAGGATAGCAAGGGAGGCTATCCCTATACAACCCCAGTTCATTCCTCTCCCCCAAACCTTCCGGACCGTATTCCATCTCTGACAAAGTCAGCCCCTCTGTGCACAAGATCACATATCCCGATGGGACGTCTGCGTGGTTTCACATAAACCAGCTTAAGACTTGTGGCTCGCAGAACAACCATGCACACCACATGCAGCAGCATATGAGCACGCCCCGCCCACGAATGATGCATTCGTACCCTCCCCAACCAGTCCAGCCCGTCCTCAGACACGACTTCGACTCCAACTCCATAGGCACGTCTCCGTCTCTCCCTTCCTTCAACCAGCAGCGATAGCGAAAGCGACAGCCCCCAGCACACCACGCTACGATTACACCTCTGCATCAGGCCCCACTCCCAGTGATACTGAACACGATTCCAGCGACACCTTCGAGATAACATACATTAAAGCCCCTGACCCAGACCCACCGCCCGACGATTATGGATTAACCCCTAGCAGCTCCAACCTCGACACAAGATTCTGGCACCGAGACAATTCGTTCAGGCTCATCCGGAATGATGAGATGGACCCCAATTAGCCCTTCGCAGCTTTAGCAAACCTACTCCAGTCAAGAGTATGGCAGCTGGGAGAAGATGAAGACATAGAGTCTGACTCCCACCAAACGAATCCCTTTGCGACTCTGTTTGCTACTGAGCAATGAGGTGTCCAGATGATGGTAAAAAGGAACCGATGGAGAGTTATGGTGACCTTTCTGATGGAACCTGCACCATGTTTGTAATGTATGTTTGTTTGTTATTGTTCAGAAACCGCATTGGGGAACTGGAGCTGGAGCTGGATGAACTTCGGATCATTCGGGAGGCACAGGTGGTCATAGATAGAAGCTTCAGGGATGTAGTTACTCCGAAGAATAAAGATAGATGGGTGACGGTGATAGGGGCTGGGAGGAAACAGCCAGTACAGGGATCCGCTGTGGTCGTTCCCCTTAGTAACAACTATACCGCTTTGTACACTGTTGGGGGGGGGGGGGGGGGGGACTTGAGGCTGTTTTCGTTAGAGAGACTTACCATGGGTAGGCCATGGGCTCCAGGTCTCTGGCACAGAGTATGTCCTTGTTGCTCAGAAGGGAAGGGGGTGAGTAGAGCATTAGTCATTGAAGCCCAGTGAGGGGATAGATAGGAGAATCTGTGGGAACGAGAGAGACTCGCGGTTGGTGTGTTGCCTTCCAGGTGCCAGGGTGCGTGATGTCTCGGATCGTGTTTTCGGGATCCTTAAGGGGGAGCAGCCCCAAGTCGTGGTCCACATAGGTACCAACGCCACAGGTAGGAAAAGGGATAGGGATGTAAGGCAGGAATTCAGGGAGCTAGGGTGGAGACATAGATCTAGGACAAACAGAGTTATTATCTCTGGGTTGTTACCCGTGCCATGTGATAGCGAGACGAGGAATAGGGACAGAGAGGAGTTGAACACGTGTCTACAGGGATGGTGCAGGAGGGAGGGTTTCAGATTTCTGGCTAATTGGGGCCCATTCTGGGGTCGGTGGGACCTCTACAAACGGTATGGTCTACACCTGGACCAGAGGGGTACCAATACCCTGGGGTGGAAATTTGCTAATGCTCTTAGGGAGGGTTTAAACTAGTTCAGCAGGGGCTTGGAAACCTGAATTGCAGCTCCAGTATACAGGAGGTTGAGAGTAGTGAGGTCATGAGTAAGGTTTCAAAGTTGCAGGAGTGTACCGGCAGGCAGGAAGGTGGTTTAAAATGTGTCTTCGTCAATGCCAGGAGCATCCGGAATAAGGTGGTGAACTTGGGGCATTTGTTGGTACCTGGGACTTCGATGTTGTGGCCATTTTGGAGACAGGGATAGAGCAGGGCCAGGAATGGTTGTTGCAGGTGCCGGGGTTCAGATATTTCAGTAAGCTCAGGGAAGGTGGTAAATGATGGGGATGGGTGGCATTGTTAGTCAAGTACAGTATTATGGTGGCAGAAAGGATGTTTGATGAGGGCTCGTCTACTGAGGTAGTATGGGCTGAGGTTAGAAACAGGAAAGGAGAGGTAACCCTGTTAGGGGTTTTCTATAGACCTCCGAAAAGTTCCAGAGATGTAGAGGAAAGAATTGCAAAGATGATTCTGAATAGGAGCGAAAGCAACAGGGTAGTTGTTGTGGGGGATTTTAACTTCCCAAATATTGACTTGAAACGCCGTAGTTCGAGTACTTTAGATGGGCCCGTTTTTGACCAATGTGTGCAGGAGGGTTTCCTGACACAGTATGCAGATAGGCCAACGAGAGGCGAGGCCATATTGGATTTGGTACTGGGTAATGAACCAGGACAGGTGTTAGATTTGGACGTAGGTGAGCACTTGGGTGATAATGACCACAATTCGATTACGTTTACTGTAGTCATGGAAAGGGATAGGTATATACCGCAGGGCAAGAGTTATATCTGGGGGAAAGGCAATTATGATGCGATGAGGCAAGACTTAGGATGCATCGGATGGAGAGGAAAACTGCAGGAGATGGGCACACTGGAAATGTGGCGCTTGTTCAAGGAACAGCTACTGCGTGTCCTTGATAGGTATGTACCTGTCAGGCAGGGAGGAAGTAGTCGAGCAAGGGAACCATGGTTTACTAAAGAAGTCGAAACACTTGTCAAGAAGAAGAAGGAGGCTTAGTAAAGATGAGACATGAAGGTTCAGTTCGGGCGCTCGAGAGTTACAAGTTAGCAATGAAGGAGCTAAGGAGAGAGCTAAGAATAGCCAGGAGGGGACATGTTGAGTCTTTGGCAGGTAGGATCAAGGATAACCCGAAAGCTTTCGAGACATATGTCAGGAATAAATGAATGACTAGAGTAAGAGTAGGGCTTGTCAAGGGCAGTAGTGGGAAGTTGTGCTAGGAGTCCGAGGAGATAGGTGAGGTGCTAAATGAATATTTTTCGTCAGAATTCACACAGGAAAAAGACAATGTTGTCGAGGAGAATACTGAGATTCAGGCTACTAGACTAAAAGGGCTTGAGGTTCATAAGGAGGAGGTGTTAGCAGTTCTGGAAAGTGTGAAAATAGATAAGTCCCCTGGGCCGGATGGGATTTATCCTAGGATTCTCTGGGAAGCTAGGGAGAAGATTGGTGAGCCTTTAGTTTTGATTTTTAAGTCATCTTTGCCTACAGGAATAGTGCCAGAAGACTGGAGGATAGCAAATCTCCTCCCCTTGTTCAAGAAGGGTAGTCGAGACAACCCCGGTAACTATAGACCAGAGAGCCTTGTGGGCAAAGTCTTGGAAAGGTTTATAAGAGATAGGATGTATAATCATCTGGAAAGGAATAATTTGATTAGAGATAGTCAACACGGTTTTGTGACGGGTGAGTTCTTTGAGAAGGTGACCAAACAGGTGGATGAGGATAAAGCAGTTGATATGGTGTATAGGGATTTCAGTAAAGCGTTTGATAAGGTTCCCCACGGTAGGCTACTGCAGAAAATACTGAGGCATGGGATTCAGGGTGATTTAGCAGTTTTGATCAGAAATTGGCTAACTGGAAGATGCCAAAGGGTGGTGGTTGATGGGAAATGTTCAGACTGGAGTCCAGTTTCTAGTGGTGTACCATAAGGATCTGATTTGGGGTCACTGCTCTTTGTCATTTTTATAAATAACCAGGAGGAGGGCGTAGCTGGATGGGTGAGTAATTTTGCAGATGACACTAAAGTCGGTGGAGTTGTGAACAGTACGGAAGGATGTTACACGTTAAAGAGGGACATAGATAAGCTGCAGCGCTGAGCTGAGAGATGGCAAATGGAGTTTAATGCAGAAAAGTGTGAGGTGATTCATTTTGGAAGGAATAACAGGAAGCCAGAGTACTGGGCTAATGGTAAGATTCTTGGCCGTGTGGATGAGCAGAGAGATCTCGGTGTCCATGTACATAGATTCCTGAAAGTTGCCACCCAGGTTGAGAGGTTTGTCAAGAAGGCGTATGATGTGTTAGCTTTTATTGGTCGAGGGATTGAGTTTCGGAGCCATGATGTAATGTTGCAGCTGTACAAAACTCTGGTGCGGCTGAATTTGGAATATTGCGTGCAATTCTGGTCGCCACATTATAGGAAGGATATGAAAGCATTGCAAAGGGTGCAGAGGAGATTTACCAGAATGTTGCCTGGTATGGAGGGAAGATTTTATGAGGAAAGGCTGAGGGACATGATACTGTTTTCGTTAGAGAGAAGAAGGTTAAGAGGTGACTTTATTGAGGCATACAAGATGATCAGAGGATTGGATAGGGTGGACAGTGAGAGCCTTCTTCCTTTGATGGTGATGTCTAGCTCGAGGGGACATAGAACATAGAACATAGAACAATACAGCGCAGTACAGGCCCTTCGGCCCACGATGTTGCACCGAAACAAAAGCCATCTAACCTACACTATGCCATTATCATCCATATGTTTATCCAATAAACTTTTAAATGCCCTCAATGTTGGCGAGTTCACTACTGTAGCAGGTAGGGCATTCCACGGCCTCACTACTCTTTGCGTAAAGAACCTACCTCTGACCTCTGTCCTATATCTATTACCCCTCAGTTTAAAGTTATGTCCCCTCGTGCCAGCCATATCCATCCACGGGAGAAGGCTCTCACTGTCCACCCTATCCAACCCCCTTATCATTTTGTATGCCTCTATTAAGTCTCCTCTTAACCTTCTTCTCTCCAACGAAAACAACCTCAAGTCCGTCAGCCTTTCCTCATAAGATTTTCCCCCCATACCAGGCAACATCCTGGTAAATCTCCTCTTCACCCGCTCCAAAGCCTCCACGTCCTTCCTATAAAGCGGTGACCAGAACTGTACGCAATACTCCAAATGCGGCCGGACCAGAGTTCTGTACAGCTGCAACATGACCTCCTGACTCCGGAACTCAATCCCTCTACCAATAAAGGCCAACACTCCATAGGCCTTCTTCACAACCCTATCAACCTGGGTGGCAACTTTCAGGGATCTATGTACATGGACACCTAGATCCCTCTGCTCATCCACACTTTCAAGAACTTTACCATTAGCCAAATATTCCGCATTCCTGTTATTCCTTCCAAAGTGAATCACATCACACTTCTCTACATTAAACTCCATTTGCCACCTCTCAGCCCAGCTCTGCAGCTTATCTATATCCCTCTGTAACCTGCTACATCCTTCCACAATATCGACAACACCACCGACTTTAGTATCGTCTGCAAATTTACTCACCCACCCTTCTGCGCCTTCCTCTAGGTCATTGATAAAAATGACAAACAGCAACGGCCCCAGAACAGATCCTTGTGGTACTCCACTTGTGACTGTACTCCATTCTGAACATTTCCCATCAACCACCACCCTCTGTCTTCTTTCAGCTAGCCAAATTCTGATCCACATCTCTAAATCACCCTCAATCCCCAGCCTCCGTATTTTTTGCAATAGCCTACCGTGGGGAACCTTATCAAACGCGTTGCTGAAATCCATATACACCACATCAACTGCTCTACCCTCGTCTACCTGTTCAGTCACCTTCTCAAAGAACTCAGTAAGGTTTGTGAGGCATGACCTACCCTTCACAAAGCCATGCTGACTATCCCTGATCATATTATTCCTATCTAGATGATTATAAATCTTGTCCCTTATAATCCCCTCCAAGACTTTACCCACTACAGACGTGAGGCTCACCGGTCTATAGTTGCCGGGGTTGTCTCTGCTCCCCTTTTTGAACAAAGGGACCACATTTGCTGTCCTCCAGTCCTCTGGCACTATTCCTGTAGCCAATGATGACATAAAAATCAAAGCCAAAGGTCCAGCAATCTCTTCCCTGGCCTCCCATAGAATCCTAGGATAAATCCCATCAGGTCCCGGGGACTTATCTATTTTCAGCCTGTCCAGAATTGCCAACACCTCTTCCCTCCGTCCCTCAATGCCATCTATTCTATTAGCCTGGGGCTCAGCATTCTCCTCCACAACATTATCTTTTTCCTGAGTGAACACTGACGAAAAATATTCATTTAGTATCTCGCCTATCTCTTCAGACTCCACACACAATTTCCCATCCCTGTCCTTGACTGGTCCTACTCTTTCCCTAGTCATTCGCTTATTCCTGACATACCTATAGAAAGCTTTTGGGTTTTCCTTGATCCTTCCTGCCAAATACTTCTCATGTCCCCTCCTTGCTCGTCTTAGCTCTCTCTTTAGATCCTTCCTCGCTACCTTGTAACTATCCATCGCCCCAACCGAAACTTCACACTTCATCTTCACATAGGCCTTCTTCTTCCTCTTAACAAGAGATTCCACTTCCTTGGTAAACCACGGTTCCCTCGCTCGATGCCTTCCTCCCTGTCTGACCGGTACATACTTATCAAGAACACGCAGTAGCTGATCCTTGAACAAGCCCCACTTATCCAGTGTGCCCAACACTTGCAGCCTACTTCTCCACCTTATCCCCCCCCAAGTCACGTCTAATGGCATCATAATTGCCCTTCCCCCAGCTATAACTCTTGCTCTGCGGTGTATACTTATCCCTTTCCATCATTAACGTAAACGTCACCGAATTGTGGTCACTGTCCCCAAAGTGCTCTCCTACCTCCAAATCCAACACCTGGCCTGGTTCATTACCCAAAACCAAATCCAACGTGGCCTCGCCTCTTGTTGGCCTGTCAACATATTGTTTCAGGAAACCCTCCTGCACACACTGTACAAAAAACGACCCATCTATTGTACTCGAACTATATCTTTTCCAGTCAATATTTGGAAAGTTAAAGCCTCCCATAATAACTACCCTGTTACTTTCGTTCATATCCAGAATCATCTTCGCCATCCTTTCCTCTACATCCCTAGAACTATTAGGAGGCCTATAAAAAACTCCCAACAGGTTGACCTCTCCTTTCCTGTTTCTAACTTTAGCCAATACTACCTCGGAAGAAGAGTCCACATCTAGCATCCTCTCCGCCACCGTAATACTGCTCTTGACTAGCAGCGCCACACCTCCCCGTCTTTTGCCTCCTTCTCTGAGCTTACTAAAACACCTAAACCCCGGAACCTGCAACATCCATTCCTGTCCCTGCTCTATCCATGTCTCCGAAATGGCCACAACATCGAAGTCCCAGGTACCAACCCACGCTGCCAGTTCCCCTACCTTGTTTCGTATACTCCTGGCATTGAAGTAGACACACTTCAAACCACCTACCTGAACGCTGGCCCCCTCCTGCGACGTCAAATCTGTGCTCCTGACCTCTATACTCTCATTCCCCCTTACCCTAAAACTACAATCCAGGTTCCCATGCCCCTGCTGCATTAGTTTAAACCCCCCCAAAGAGCACTAACAAATCTCCCCCCCCCAGGATATTTGTGCCCCTCAGGTTCAGATGTAGACCATCCTGTCTGTAGAGGTCCCACCTTCCCCAGAAAGAGCCCCAGTTATCCAAAAATCTGAAACCCTCCCGCCTGCACCATCCCTGTAGCCACGTGTTTAAATGCTCTCTCGCCCTATTCCTCATCTCACTATCACGTGGCACGGGCAACAACCCAGAGATAACAACTCTGTTTGTTCTAATTTTGAGCTTCCATCCTAGCTCCCTGAAAGCCTGCCTGACATCCTTGTCCCCTTTCCTACCTATGTCGTTGGTGCCAATGTGGACCACGACTTGGGGCTGCTCCCGTCTCCCCCCTAAGGACCCGCAAAACACGATCCGAGACATCACGTACCCTTGCACCTGGGAGGCAACATACCAAACGTGAGTCTCTCACGCTCCCACAAAATCTCCTATCTGTGCCCCTGACTATAGAGTCCCCAATTACTAATGCTCTGCTCCTCTCCCCCCTTCCCTTCTGAGCAACAGGGACAGACTCCGTGCCAGAGGCCCGTACCCCATGGCTTACCCCTGGTAAGTCCCCCCCCCCACAAGTATCCAAAGCGGTATACTTGTTTCTCAGGGGAACGACCGAAGGGGATCCCTGCACTGACTGTTTTTTCCCAGTCCCTCTTACAGTTACCCACCTATCTCCAATCTTTGGTGTAACTAATTCCCTGAAGCTGCTATCTATGACCCCTTCTGCCTCCCGAATGATCCGAAGTTCTTCCAACTCCAGCTCCAGTTCCCTAACTCGGTCTTGGAGGAGCTGGAGATGGCAGCACTTCCTGCAGGTAAAATCAGCAGGGATACTAACTGCATCCCTCACCTCAAACATCCTGCAGGAGGAACATTGCACTCCCTTCCCTGCCATTCCTCTAACTTTCTACCAAGATCTGGCTAACAACTAAATTAAATTTTTATAAAAAATAATAATAATATAATAAAAAATATGGTACTTACCTCAGACCAATGGGTTTTATTATTAGGTTAGAGGAGGAGGGCGGGTGGGAGACACTACACGTGTAGTGTCTCGGGTTTCCTCTCCACCAGAATTTATTGGGAGGGTCTTCCCAGAGGTCCGCGGGTCGACTTCCTGATCCCGCCTAAAAAACTAATTTAAAAAAAAAAGAAAAATTCTCAGCTCCTGCTGAAATTGAGCAACCAGCCAGCTCCACTCCCGCCGAAATCGACTGGCCTGCCCCTGCAAAGAGAAGTGCTTTTAAAGGTTGACTTACCTCCCAGCAACCTCCTTCCGCAATGCTCCCGCTGAAACTGACTAACCAGCTGCTCTCACGCCGCCGAAATCGACTGGCCTGCCCCTGCAAAGAGAAGTGCTTTTAAAGGTTGACTTACCTCCCAGCAACCTCCTTCCGCAATGCTCCCGCTGAAACTGACTAACCAGCTGCTCTCTCGCCGCCGAAATCGACTGGCCTGCCCCTGCAAAGAGAAGTGCTTTTAAAGGTTGACTTACCTCCCAGCAACCTCCTTCCGCAATGCTCCCGCTGAAACTGACTAACCAGCTGCTCTCTCGCCGCCGAAATCGACTGGCCTGCCCCTGCAAAGAGAAGTGCTTTTAAAGGTTGACTTACCTCCCAGCAACCTCCTTCCGCAATGCTCCCGCTGAAACTGACTAACCAGCTGCTCTCACGCCGCCGAAATCGACTGGCCTGCCCCTGCAAAGAGAAGTGCTTTTAAAGGTTGACTTACCTCCCAGCAACCTCCTTCCGCAATGCTCCCGCTGAAACTGACTAACCAGCTGCTCTCTCGCCGCCGAAATCGACTGCTTTGAGTTGAGCGGAGATAGATATAAGACAGATGTCAGATGTAGGTTCTTTACTCAGAGAGTAGTAAGGGTGTGGAATGCTCTGCCTGCAACAGTAGTGGACTCGCCAACATTAAGGGCATTCAAATGGTCATTGGATAGACATATGCACGATAAGGGAATAGTGTAGATGGGCTTTAAAGTGGTTTCACAGGTCTGCGCAACATTGAGTGCCGAAGGGCCTCTACTGCGCTGTAATGTTCTATGTTCAATGTTCATTGCGAGAGGTTTTGTGTATAAAAGCAGGGATGTGTTGCTGGAATTATATAGGGCCTTGGTGAGGCCACACCTGGAGTATTGTGTGCAGTTTTGGTCTCCTTCTCTGAGGAAGGATGTTCTTGCTCTCGATGGAGTGCAGCGAAGGTTTACCAGACTGATTCCAGGGATAGCGGGACTGTCGTATGAGGAGAGATTGACTAGGTTGGGATTGTGCTCGCTGGAGTTCAGTAGAATGAGGGGGGATCTCATAGAGACTTATAACATTCTAACCGGACTAGACGGTGGATGCAGCGAAGATGTTACCAGTGATGAGTGTGTCACGAACCAGGGGTCACAGTCTGAGGATGGAGGGTTAACCATTTCGGACAGAGTTAAGGAGAGATTTAGTCAGAAAAAGAGTGGTGAGCCTGTGGAATTCATTACCACAGGAACTAGTTGATGCTAAAACTTTGAACATATTCAAGAGGTGGCTAAATGTAGCACTTGGGGAGAATGGGATCAAAGGCTATGGGGAGAAAGCAGGATTAGGCTATTGAGTTGGATGATCAGCCATGATCGTGATGAATGGCGGAGCAGGCTCGAAGGGCCAAAAGGCCTCCTCCTTCTTCTATCTTCTATGTATCTCTGTATCTAGGTAAACGTTTTAAACACGAAGCAGTAAACTAGCATGGACAATCTACCCAACCTGCACATCTTTAGACTGCGGGAGGGAACAGGATTCCCCGAAGGAACCTCACACAGACACGGGGAAATACTGCAAACTCCAAACAGGCAGTCACGTTCGGTCGAAATGCCACCGTGCCTCCCAGGGGTATTCGTCAGGGTGGTCACAGTGAGGGATATTAGTCAGGGTAGGGACTGTTCAAAGGGAAGGGAATTAGTCATGCTATGCTCTGTCCGGAGGCTGGGGGAATTAGTGAGTTGAGGGGCTTTACACCGGGATATTCAATTAGTCAGGGGAGGGATCGATACGAGTGAAACACATATCTCCAACGGTCACCTCAGCCAACTCGTGAATAATAAAACAACCAAGCAGGATCGGACAGTGACTCACGGCTACTGGTGAGGAACAGAATCGCCGATGCAGGTGATCTGCATCCTGCGATATTCAAACAACTGTCTTCGAACCACGATTAACATGCAAAAACTGTCCTCCAAATGTAATAATTTGAAGTACTGGATCACCTCTCAACACGCACCACTCTCAATCCAAGAAATGTCTAGTAAAGTGAGGCACAGTCAATCCTTCTTAACAGTGGTTCCTATATTTGTCTTTATTCATCTTTTCTTCACTGCTCTTCCCATTATAACGAAGTAGCGGGAAATGAAATCTGCCTTACAGTGTACTGAACGTCATTGATGCTCCATGCAGACTCCGTCCCGCAGAGATTGTTCCCTGGTCCCCCAAACTTCAGAAACTAATGTACCCACCGTCGACGTGATTAGTGATTTTGGAACCTGTCTATCCCACCTCTCTTTATTCTCTGTCCTGTTGGTGAGTAAGACAGTTTAATTCAATGTGTTTTCTGCGAAAAACAAAGATACGAATCCCTGATTTTCACAAAAGTCTGATGTATAATGTTCGTTGCTGACGTTATAAATAGTGGGCCTGCTCAGGCAACTGGTCAATCCAAATCGTTTTTTAAAAAATGGAGCCAAATATAATTCGGTGACGAATTTCTGCTGCATCTCATGTCTCTGGAACAGATCGCCTGAATATTCCTGTGAGGAGCTGGCAATTGAGCCAGGAGCCCTCCTGCAGATGTCAGGGTCTGAAGTGAACAACCGCCTCACTGCTTGCAGCTCAACGCACGCCGAAGCGTTTGGCTGCTTCTGTATTCTGTCTTCCAAAGTTAATCTGGGAGCATCTTCATTTAACACAGTATTTATTTGCCACGGCAATTACTGATTTCACAGGCAGAGCGAGCAACTGCAGTGAACCGAGTGATTTTAGAGGAGAAGCAAACCTCTGTGGGGCACTGGGGGAAATCAAACCGCAGTTCCTCGTTAGTGTAGTGGTTAGTATTCACGTTTATCACGCGAGAAACCGGGGTTCAATTCCCCCACGTGGAATTTGTACCTCTCCAGTAAAACGACGGGGGATCCTTTTGAAAGTTGGCACAGCGGCTGCCAAATCCGCCAAAGCACATCGCTCAAACGTTGCATTCAACGGGGCGGACTTGACACCACTCCTCAAAACCACCCGCACCAATTTTGTTGTACAATACTTCGGTCAGCGAACAGAACACATATCGTTTCAGTTCGCAAGTTTGCCCGTTGAAAAGTCCAAATGCTGCCTTCAACGGGAGCCATTTTTCGCACAAGATATGCGCTCGCAAAAGCGATACGAGTGAATCACATATCTCCAACGGTCACCGCAGCCAACTCGTGAAGAATAAAACAATCAAGCAGGATTCCAGTAATGGTACACTCGACCCTCTCCAGTGTATCAGAGCGGGGCTAGATCTCCCAACTAGGGGAGGGGAAGCCTTCCAGCCCGTCAATCTCGCCTCCGAGCCATCGACTAGGCGAAAGACGTCCCGTTCCGACCCCCCGTATACAACGCCAGGTGAGTCTGTGGCCAAGGCTCCAGCTCGCTACCAAGACCCCCTGACATGGCGTTAAAGAGGGGATCCGGGAACTGGCAAGTTTAGAGCAAAACCAGAAGGCATGATACCCCGGACCTCAAAACTAACATATGCACATATCCCCCACCCCTGAGGAAAATACCACTCATCCTTGCCCTGGTCAAGGCCGCCCTGTGCACCATCTTCAACCGGATCAAGATGAGCTGAGTGCAGGGGAAGAACATAAGAACTAGGAACAGGAGTAGGCCATCTGGCCCCTCGAGACTGCTCCGACATTTAATGAGATCAGGGCTGATCTTTGTGGACTCAGCTCCACTCTCCGGCCCGTACACCATATCCCCGAATCCCTGTATTCTTTAGAAAGGCATCTATCATTTTCTTAAAAACGTTAAAAGAAGCCTCAACTGCTTCACTGGGCAAGGAATTCCAGAGATTCACAACCCTTTGGGTGAAGAGGTTCCTCCTACACTCCGTCCTAAATCTACCTCCCCTTATTTTGAGGCTATGCCCCCTAGTTCTGCTTTCCCCGACCAGTGGAAACAACCTGCCCGCATCTATTCCCTTCATAATTTTATATGTCTCAATAAGATCCCCCCGCATCCTTCTAAACTCCAATGAGTACAGTCCCAGTCTACTCAACCTCTCGACCTAATCTAATCCCCTCAACTCTGGGATCAACCTAGTGAATCTCCTCTGAACTCCCTCCAGTGCCAATATGTCCTTTCTCAGGTAAGGAGACTAAAACTGAACACAATACTCCAGATGCGGCCTCGCCAGTACCTTAGACAATTGCAGCATAACCTCCCTAGTCTTGAACTCCATCCCTCTAGCAATGAAAGACAAAACTCGATTAGCCTTCTTAATCACCTGTTGCACCTGCACACCAACTTTTTGCGACTCGTGCACCAGCACACACAGGTCCCTCTGCACAGCAGCATGTTTCAACATCTTACCGTTTAAATAATAATCCATTCTGCTGTTATTCCTCCCAAAATGGATAGCCTCACACTGCCAGACCCTAGCCCATTCACCTAACCTATCCAAATCCTTCTGCAGACTTCCGGTATGCTCTGCACTTTTTGCTTTAGCACTCATCTTAGTGTCGTCTGCAAACTTTGACACATTGCACTTGGTCCCCAACTCCAAATCGTCGATGTAAATTGTGAACAACTGCGGGCCCAACACTGATCCTTGAGGGACCCCACTAGTTACAGGTTGCCAACCAGAGAAACACACATTAACCGCACTCTCTGCGTTCTGTTAGTTAACCAATCCTCTACGCATGCTACCACTTTACCCTCAATGCCATGCATCTTTAGTTTATGCAGCAACCTTTTGTGTGGCACCTTGTCAAAAGCTTTCTGGAAATCCAGATATACCACATCCATTGGCTCCCCGTTATCTACTGCACTGGTAACGTCCTCAAAAAATTAGTCAGACACGACCTACCCGCTGACCCCGTGAACAGCCTCACTCCTGACTCTCAGAGGGTGCTGGAGGCAGCCCCAAAACCTATCAGAAGCATACGGATGAGCATGTGGCGAGCCCTCGCCACACAGGGCTACGGAGCGGTTGCTAGAAAATTAGATGAGGCTAGATAGGTGCTTGATGGCCGGAACCGACATGATGGGCCGAAGTGTCTCTTTCTATGCTGCCCTTTCACCCCACAACGGGAGCACGTCCTCTCTCTAGAAGAGGGCGACATCTCCAAACATCGCAAAGCTGCAGAGATTCCCTGCAGGGTGTTACATTCGGAAAGACAACTTCCTGTTTTTTGGAGGTGTCCACCCTGAAGGCAACACACCCGATTTCTCCACAAATGCCTCCAGGCATTTTAAAAATTATTATTAAATCCTGTTCAGGCTACGGCCTGTTAAAAACTTGGAAAATAACTGATGTCCAGTGGCAAAGCAGCGGATGTTATTGCAAAACATCCGTCCCACCCAGACATTCACTCAATTGGGGCTCAGTTTAATTCGCCAATCACAGTGTCCGAGGTTTGCTGTAATGAATGTCACTGTTCCCGGTGAAAGCCCAGGGGGACGTTTGAATTGAATTTTATTGAGTTTCTGCTTGTAAATGGGGCTGTTTAGCACAGGGCTAAATCGGTGGCTTTGAAAGCAGATCAAGGCAGGCTAGCCTCACGGTTCAATTCCCATAACAGCCTCCCCGAACAGGCGCAGGAATGTGGCGACTAGGGGCTTTTCACAGTAACTTCACTGAAGCCTACTTGTGACAATTAGCGAATTTGATTTCATTTCATTCATTTCCATTTCATTTCATTTCAAATTCCTCGTATCTCTCTCTCCCTCTCTCTCCCTCCCTATCACCGTTTCTCCTTCTCTCTCGCTCTCCCTCTTCCTCTCTTTCTCCATGAATAAGAGAATAGAAAGAGGGGGAGTGAGGGAAACAGGAATCGACAGCAGAATAGAGGTAGCATTTGATGGGGGATCTCAGGGGAGGGAAGGTGATAGTCATTTCCCACCCAGACCCCCTTTATCATGGGATACTGTCGGTGAACTCTGTCTCTCATTCCCCTCTCCCCTCATTGGGAGATATCATCTGGAGATTGTACTCGGGGTGTGTGCGTGCATGGGATGATCAAATTCTGCAATGTGTGCATGTTGGGTCAGTTACCCGATCACAGTCCCATTCAGAATGAGAGCTCAGGGAAGCTTTGCTGAAACTCTCTTATTCCTCTGACACATTCACAATGTAGGTGCTGTTTTTTTTTCATGTCTGGAAAGAAAATGTGTCCATTTCATAAACCTGGTTGTCTCAATATTTTAAAAAACTTAGAAATAATGCTTTTGCCAGGGCATCTATTTCTTTAGAGAACTTTTGCAGCCTTTATTCCCATTGTGGCTGCTCTTCCTCCTCCTCCTCCCGGCGGCCATGGGCTCCATAGCTCTCCTTGCGGCGGCTGCTGCTCCTTCCAGAGTCACCTCTTGGCATCGCATCCCGTGCTTCCCACACACACAAAACGCAGGTTGAACGCCGACCGTCACCAATGCAAGATGGCTGCCTACCGACTCCAAAGAGAATGCAACATAGCTACCTACAGTCTCCTATGGAAATGCAAGATGGCTGCCCACAGTCTCCAATGGGAATGCAAGATGGCTGCCTACCGTGTCCCAGGTAATGCAAGGTGGCTGCCTGCGTCTCCAATGGGAATGCGTGATGGCTGCCTGCCATCTCCAACGGGAATGTAAGATGGTTACCTACAGACTCCAATGGGAATGCAAGATGGCTGCCGACCGTCACCCCAGAAATGCAAGATGGCCACCGAACGCCTGACCTGACAACACAAGATGGCCCGTCACCATCTCCCTGGCAACTCAAAATGGCCACCGAACGCTTCA
Source organism: Scyliorhinus torazame (assembly GCF_047496885.1). Lineage (NCBI taxonomy): Eukaryota > Metazoa > Chordata > Chondrichthyes > Carcharhiniformes > Scyliorhinidae > Scyliorhinus > Scyliorhinus torazame. The sequence goes on from NC_092729.1 coordinate 33,534,926, forward strand.
CCAGGTAATGCAAGATGGTCGCTCACTATCTCCCCGGCAACGCAAGATGGCCATCGAACGCCTCACCAGGTAATGCAACATGGCAAATTAGAATAAGGTGGCTGGTGATGGGCACTTTCGCCGACAGTGGCAGGAGAAAATACTGGAAAATATCTGACGGACTGGCAGCATGTTTAAGTGGAGAAAACAGCTAACATTTCGAGTCCAGATGACTCTTTGTAAAGGTCTGATAAGGGATCATCTGGACTCGAAACGTGAGCTCTGTTCTCTCCTTTCAGATGGGAACAGACCTGCTGATATTTTCCAGCAGTTTCTTTTTGGTTTGAGATTCGAGAATCCCCAGTAATTTGCTTTAAAATATGAGGAGAGTGATGCCGTGTAGGAGGGGTTCCTGCTCAGGGTTTAATTAGTTAAATAATCGGAATAAAGGTAAACTTCAACACATTCTTAAAATGCTGTCTGAACTATGTCTGTGTCACGGCATAAATCGCAGTGTTTGTGCAGCAGCTAAGGAGCTGAAACATGTAGGCCAATTCCAGAACATAACTATCTAACGATATAGACGTCGACCTCAGATAAAACATCCGGGTCCATATGGAATAAAACATTAACACTGACCACAGCAGGATGAAGTTAGCCGAGAAAATAAACAGTAAAATGATGGATTTCCTCCGACACTCCATCTCCGGGTCACTGAGACTATTTCTACTGCTGTCAGCCCGCAGTCTCCTGCGGGCCCTGCTGCTCACGACAATGTGTCTGACGGTGAAAACATTCAGCAGTAGTATGAGGGCAAAATGAACACACGGGGTCAGAATGTGGTGGAGGAACTCGATTGTTGCCCAGACCGGAGAGAACTTCACAGTCCTTGAGACAATACAAAACCAGGGTTCATTCCACAGCTGATACCGATATAAGAACATAAAATACCAGAAAGTGTTCTTAAAACAGCTCAGCACAGCCACTGTTCCCACAACCACAGCCGCCGTTTTCTCGCTGCAATATTAACTTTCCAGCTTCGGGCAACAAATGGCCACGAATCGATCAAAGGTGAAAGTGACGGTGAACCAGACAGAACAGTCAGTAGCTGCAAAAAGCAGGACGGCGTGGATATTACACACGCAGATATTCCGCAGGAAATAAAACTGTTCAATAAAAACAATGGGGATGTGCCTCAATATCAAGTCGAGCACAACGACCAGTAGATCCCCCACTGCCATGGCCACAAGGTAACAAGTGACACATTTGGACAGTCCACAGTTTTTTCTCTTCAGGATCACAATTGTCATGAGGTTCACTGTGAGGAAGGGAAATTAACAATGACATTGATTATCAGGCTGGGGAAGACATTACGAGTTTCATCGAAACCAAAGAGAAAACGTTGGAAAATCTCAGCAGATCTGGCAGCATCCATAGGGAGAGAAAAGACCTAACGTTTCGAGTCCAGGTGACGCATTGTCAAGTTTGACTAGTTCGACGGAGGTGGTGTTGACAAAGACAAACAAATGCACACAAAAACACTCTCACAGGCACAGAGATAAAAATACACACACTCACACACGCTGAGAGACACTAATGCAAACACTGACAGACTCAGACACACATATATACACACTCACAGAGACAGAGAGAGGCGTGATTACAAACTATACAGACACATATGTTCACACACTCACAGACATGGAGACAGAAATACACACACTCACAGACATAGAGATACAAATACACACACTCTAAGAATCAGAGAAACACTGATTCCACTGATTCATCACTCTCTCAGTGAAGAAATTTCTCCTCCCCTCAGTCCAAAAGGGTTTACCCCGTACCCTCAAACTGTGACCCACAGTTCCGTACTCTCCCACCATCGGGACATACTTTCTGAATCTCGCCTGTCTAATCCTGTTCGAATTTTGCAATTTTCCACAGGACCCCTCTCACTCTTCTAAACGTCAATGAATGTAATCCTAACCGATTTATTCTCTCCTCGTATGACAGTCCCGCCATCTCAGGAATCACTCTGGTAAATCTTCGCTCCACTCCCTCCATAGCAAGAAAATCTTTCCTCAGATAAGTGCACCAAAACTGCAGACAATACTCCAATTCCCGATATAGTTGCAGTCAATAAAAATAATAATCCTGGAACTCCCTCCCTTAGAGCACTGTCTGTGTTCCTACACCACGTGGACTGACCGATATCCATAAGCAATCCTGGAATTCACTCCCTATCCGCACTGACGTTGTACAGAAGTTACATGGACCGAATGATGAAAAATAGCAATTTTATTACGTATTAGCTGACAGCACTCTGGGTGTACCTATGCCACAGGGTCAGACTGATGTCCAATAAAGAAAATGGATCCCCTCCCAAACAGCACAGTGGGGTTGTTTTTTTAATTCATTTACGGGACGTGGGTGTCGCTGATTCGGCCCAAATATATTGCCCATCCCTAGTTGCCCTTCTGAAGATGGCGGTGAGTTGCCTTCTTGAAAAGCTGAGGCCCTACAGGGGTAGGTACACCCACTCTGCTTTTAGATAGGGAGTTGCAGTTTAGTGCCCCAGCGATAGTGAAGGGACGGCGATATGTATCCAAGTCAGGATGGTTACTGTTTTGGAGGGGAATCTCTAGGTGGTGGGGTTCCCAGCTCTGCTGCTCTTGTCCTTCTTGACAGCAGTGGTCGTGGGATTGGAAGGTTTAGTCTAACCAAACGTGCTGTGTTGCGGCAGTGCATTTTGTAGATGGCACACACGGCTGTCACTGTCTGTGGAAGGGGAAGAAATCAAGCGAGCAGCTTTGTCCTGGATGGTTATTTCAGGACTTTCTGGAATGGTCCACTCTAATCGCACGGACTACGGGGTAAGATCCGGGAAATCAAGACGGGTCATCATCGGATCTGAGGAAACAGCACAAGGCACCAGCGATCTCCAGAGGCCGGACAAAACAGCACATTGTTCCCAGGATTGCTTGAACCCAGACCAAACAGCACATGGTACCATGCGGTCTGCTGAGGCCAGTCCAAACTGCACATGGCACCACGCGGTCTGCTGAGGCCAGTCCAAACAGCACATGGTACCATGCGGTCTTCTGAGGCCAGTCCAAACAGCACATGGTACCATGCGGTCTGCTGAGGCCAGTCCAAACAGCACATGGCACCATGCGGCCTGCTGAGGCCAGTCCAAACTTCACATGGTACCATGCGGTCTGCTGAGGCCAGTCCAAACAGCACATTACACCACGCGGTCAGCTGAGGCCAGTCCAAACAGCACATGGTACCATGCGGTCTGCTGAGGCCAGTCCAAACAGCACATGGTACCATGCGGTCTTCTGAGGCCAGTCCAAACAGCACATGGTACCATGCGGTCTGCTGAGGCCAGTCCAAACAGCACATGGCACCAGGTGGTCTCCTGAGGCCGGAATTAAACAGCACTTTGTACCAGGTAGTCTCCTGAGGCCGGAATAAACAGCACTTTGTACCAGGGGGGTCTCCTGAGGCCGGACAAAACAGCACATTGTACCAGGGGCCTGCTGAGGCTGGACAAAAAAGCACATGGTGCCATGCGGTATGAAGAGGTGAGTCAAAACAGCACATTGCACCAGGGGGTCTGCGGAGGCCAGACTAAACAGCACACTGCACCAGGGGGTCTGCGGAGGCCAGATTCAACAGTACATTGCACCAGGGGGTCTGCGGAGGCCAGATTCAACAGCACATTGTACCAGGGGATCTGCTGAGGCCAGACTAAACAGCACATTGTACCAGGGGTCCCCTGAGGCCAGACCAAACAGTTCATTGTACCAGGGGGTTTCCTTCTTTTAAAATTGAAAGTGAAATCCATCTTCTTTTTATAAGCCCCAGGAAGTATCCAGATAGTAAAATTATAAAATCCAAACGAACAGAAAATGAAGGGAAGCAAGGTGGCTGATATACAACATTTACAAGAGGATCCTTACATATGAAATGAATGAAAAAATTAAAATCGCTTTTTGTCACAAGTAGGCTTCAAATAAAGTTACTGTGAAAAGCCCCTAGTCGCCACACTCCGGCGCCTGTTCGGCGAGGCTGCCACGGGAATTCGTGCTGCTGGCCTGCCCCGTGCTGCGGACCGCTTTCAAAGCCAGCGATTTAGCCCTGTGCTAAACAGCCCCAGCGAATGGTCCTGACCGATGGCATCGGGACAAATCAGACCAATTTAGGCCACATCTCATCAGAAAAGATGCACTCCGTTGTGAGGACACAGTATTCCCCTTGGTTTCCCGGGAGGTGTTTCCCCCCCCCCTAGAAACAGCCACTGCTGCAGGAATTACAGTGCACACTGTAAGTAACGTGAGAAATCTTTGTCTGTTTTGTGTTACTCTTTTCAATCCCTCTCTCCGCAACTTTGTGGTTTCGTTTTGGAACGCGGAACTAAGCCAATTTGCTCAAACCAAAAACACTCCGTGTCTACTGCCTGCGTCCTTTTACTGCCTGTCCAGCTGGCTGGGTTGAAAATCACAGCCTTCTGTTTTTGAACTGAACCCACGCTGTAAGCTACTATTTGGACTGATCCCAGATCTCCCCTTTTCGCTAATTGGCACAGCCCGTGATGTCAGTTTGTTGGAATTGGCAAGCACCCAATAAATGTGGTTAAAATTCTGGAGCAGCGCCTTCTCTCGGTTGATGTTGGCGGGGCCATTGAGAACCTTCTGGAAGAAAGTCGGGTCTTGTGATGTCTACATTTTTTGTCCTGGGTTCCGAGAAATATCCAAGGATGAAGCAGCTTTAAAACTCTCTTTCTCTCAGCTCTCTCTGCCCGGCGAGTTAAAGCGCTTCCAGCCACACCTGTGGAAATCACACCTGTTTGTAAAATTGCAGACAGCAGCGAGACCTGTGAAAGGAACTATTGGTTTAAATCTTCCACCACGTCTCCATCAATGTAATCCAAATAGCCTTCAGGCTCCGGCTGAATCCATCATTAGGTAATCACTGGCAACAAAGGTCGTTGCCCCGGCAGTAAAAAAGAAACACCTCACACCCATTAATCCCTGTTACCTACCCCCTCTCTCCACGTGTATCAGTCCTGGGATGCGGTTTGTGGAACAGTTTGATTAGCAGACAATTGCTCCATTCTTGTCATTGTTTATTCGTCCTTTCCTGTTATAAATAAACAGTTTGAATGCATTATGTGGTGCCTGTAACTCATTGCAGCATTCCTGGGCCAAATATTTCAACAGGTTTGTAAGAATTATTCGATAATTCACATACGTCGCTACTCCGGGTCGAGGGAGACTGGAATTGATGGAACGCTCGCCCAGCGCTTCATAACAAGACCCTGGGGATAAAATATGGGAATGTTGGCCAGAAACTACATATGGTGACCCGGCATTCATAAGGATATTGAGCCACGGGAGCAGAGCAAACTTTGCCACACAGGGTCCACCTGAATCCATTAAAGTACCTGGTCCTTCGTGGACGAGATTACATATTGAATTCACAGGCGCTTTCCTGGGAAGAATATTCCTGATACTAGTGGATGCCCACTCCAAGTAGTTGGATATTCAGGAGGTGTGGGCTACAGCCGCACCTGCCACCACACACACTCTGCTTGGCATGTTTGCGATCCACGGCCTTCCAGGCAATGGTGTCTGACAATGAATCTACGTTCACCGGGGAGGAATTTTAGAACATTATAAAATAAACCACATCCATCACATTCAAACAGCCCTCCAGGAGCCCCCGTCGGGCGGATTAGCAGGAGAGCAGTTCAGAAGTTCAGTCTGTTGTGAGGAAGAAACCCAGCTAACCCAAGTTGGCTAACTTCCTTCTCTGGTACAACACTACCCGCCTCCCCCTGCTTACAACCACTGGAGTTAGGTCGGCAGGGCTATTCATTTGTCACCAATACCAGAGTCATTCAGAACTCGTTTTCGCCACCTTGGCGGGGAAGCTGGAGGCCAGTCAATAGAAGCAGCAGAACTCGGTAAAAGGAAACACGTCACGTAAAGTTGGCAACCTGGTCTTTCCTTCAGGCCCACATTGGTTACCCGGCAGAATTGTGGTGAAGACTGGTCCAGTCTCATACATGTTGGAATTGCAAAGCAGACGAGTGAGGAAGTACTTGGACCATTTAAAGAGGTGAGCGGTCACACAGCCAATGTTTGAATAGTTGGAACCACTGTCCCCGTTGCAGAGCCGGAAAAGAGGGAACTGGGGAGTTCCATGGAGGACCCGCCGATGACCTCGATGGACCTCGATGGAGCTTTTACCGAGTTCTGCTGCTTCTATTGACGTGGTAATCCACGAACTGCTGACAATGAAACTGTGCCATTGGTGGAGGATCCGGGTGGTGGACTGAGGCGATACACCATGCCTCCGAAGTTCCTGGGAGATCCATCCTCTGAAAGGCTGTTTTAAATTGCCTCTTTTTCATGTCTCAAACTTTTCTGAGATAGTTGATGCAAAATGACTCATGTTTTATGTCTGTTACTGAGGGACATTAATGGGTAGGAATGTAATAGCGCTGCTCATTTCAGGGGTGACCCCTTGCGATCCACGTGACCAACTCGAGGCCTCTTATGTGTGAGCTTGGACTGCGGCCAATAGGGAAAACGTGGGGAACCTGGAGCAGGGAGCCTGACACTGTGGACCCGTGAGTCCCAGAGTAAAAATCTGCTTCAGGTACCTCTGTGCCTGTAATTAGTTCCCCCATCCTTGTTCTCAATACACCCGAGTTGTTCTACAGGAAGTGTCCGCAGTCTTGCCTCAAACCAGCAGTTTCAGGGTCACCGTTACTGAGACGGGCTTTTCAATTCCGGATACTGAGAAGGTCAATGAAGTTGTGATTGAAACGGCCACTGACAGCTCCATCCTCACCCTGGTGTGAGGCTCCAGGTCGATTTGGAGGAGGGGATGCAGCTCTGTGACCATCGCCATGTTGAATCAGAGTCACCTCAATCCTGCTTCTTCATTAGGTGTAGGATTGAGTTTGATTCGATCCATGAGCTCACAGAACCACGGAAACATACATTGCACATTAATGCCCTTCGGCCCATCGAGTCTGCCATGACGCACGGAAAATATCTGGCCGACAGATCTAACCCATTTACTAGTATCAGGCCTCGATACTAGTATTGAATACTCGATACTAGCCTTGAATTTTATGACGTGCCAAGTGCTCATCAAGGTACTTTTTAAAACATAAATTTGGAGTAACCAATTCATTGTTTTTTCAATTAAGGGGCATTTTGGCGTGGCTAATCCACCTACTCTGCACATCTTTGGTTGGGGGCGAAACCACCGCAAACACGGGGAGAATGTGGAAACTCCACTTGGACAGTGACCCAGAGCCGAGATCGAACCTGGGACCTTGGCGCCGTGAGGCAGCAGTGCTAACCACTGCGCCACCGTGCTGACCTCTCAAGGCACGTTTTGAAGGATGTGAGGCAACTCGCCTCTAGGTGGAGATTGGTAAAGGTGTGTGTGATTCAGACATTCCCCACTAGGTGGAGATTGGTAAAGGTATGTGTGATTCAGACATTCCCCACTAGGTGGAGATTGGTAAAGGTGTGTGTGTGATTCAGACATTCCCCACTAGGTGGAGTTTGGTAAAGGTGTGTGTGTGATTCAGACATTCCCCACTAGGTGGAGATTGGTAAAGGTGTGTGTGTGATTCAGACATTCCCCACTAGGTGGAGTTTGGTAAAGGTGTGTGTGATTCAGACATTCCCCACTAGGTGGAGATTGGTAAAGGTGTGTGTGATTCAGACATTCCCCACTAGGTGGAGATTGGTAAAGGTATGTGTGATTCAGACATTCCCCACTAGGTGGAGATTGGTAAAGGTGTGTGTGTGATTCAGACATTCCCCACTAGGTGGAGTTTGGTAAAGGTGTGTGTGTGATTCAGACATTCCCCACTAGGTGGAGATTGGTAAAGGTGTGTGTGTGATTCAGACATTCCCCACTAGGTGGAGTTTGGTAAAGGTGTGTGTGATTCAGACATTCCCCACTAGGTGGAGATTGGTAAAGGTGTGTGTGATTCAGACATTCCCCACTAGGTGGAGATTGGTAAAGGTGTGTGTGATTCAGACATTCCCCACTAGGTGGAGATTGGTAAAGGTGTGTGTGATTCAGACATTCCCCACTAGGTGGAGATTGGTAAAGGTGTGTGTGATTCAGACATTCCCCACTAGGTGGAGATTGGTAAAGGTGTGTGTAATTCAGACATTCCCCACTAGGTGGAGATTGGTAAAGGTGTGTGTGTGATTCAGACATTCCCCACCAGGTGGAGTTTGGTAAAGGTGTGTGTGATTCAGACATTCCCCACTAGGTGGAGATTGGTAAAGGTGTGTGTGATTCAGACATTCCCCACCAGGTGGAGAATGGTAAAGGTGTGTGTGATTCAGACATTCCCCACTAGGTGGAGATTGGTAAAGGTGTGTGTGTGATTCAGACATTCCCCAGTAGGTGGAGATTGGTAAAGGTGTGTGTGATTCAGACATTCCCCACTAGGTGGAGTTTGGTAAAGGTGTGTGTGTGATTCAGACATTCCCCACTAGGTGGAGATTGGTAAAGGTGTGTGTGATTCAGACATTCCCCACTAGGTGGAGATTGGTAAAGGTGTGTGTGATTCAGACATTCCCCAGTAGCTGGAGATTGGTAATGGTGTGTGTGATTCAGACATTCGCCACTAGGTGGAGATTGGTAAAGGTGTGTGTGATTCAGACATTCCCCACTAGGTGGAGATTGGTAAAGGTGTGTGTGATTCAGACATTCCCCACTAGGTGGAGATTGGTAAAGGTGTGTGTGATTCAGACATTCCCCACTAGGTGGAGATTGGTAAAGGTGTGTGTGATTCAGACATTCCCCACTAGGTGGAGATTGGTAAAGGTGTGTGTGATTCAGACATTCCCCAGTAGCTGGAGATTGGTAAAGGTGTGTGTGATTCAGACATTCCCCACTAGGTGGAGATTGGTAAAGGTGTGTGTGATTCAGACATTCCCCACTAGGTGGAGATTGGTAAAGGTGTGTGTGATTCAGACATTCCCCACTAGGTGGAGATTGGTAAAGGTGTGTGTGATTCAGACATTCCCCACTAGGTGGAGATTGGTAAAGGTGTGTGTGTGATTCAGACATTCCCCACTAGGTGGAGTTTGGTAAAGGTGTGTGTGATTCAGACATTCCCCACTAGGTGGAGTTTGGTAAAGGTGTGTGTGATTCAGACATTCCCCACTAGGTGGAGATTGGTAAAGGTGTGTGTGATTCAGACATTCCCCAGTAGCTGGAGATTGGTAAAGGTGTGTGTGATTCAGACATTCCCCACTAGGTGGAGATTGGTAAAGGTGTGTGTGATTCAGACATTCCCCACTAGGTGGAGATTGGTAAAGGTGTGTGTGATTCAGACATTCCCCAGTAGCTGGAGATTGGTAAAGGTGTGTGTGATTCAGACATTCCCCACTAGGTGGAGATTGGTAAAGGTGTGTGTGATTCAGACATTCCCCACTAGGTGGAGATTGGTAAAGGTGTGTGTGTGATTCAGACATTCCCCACTAGGTGGAGATTGGTAAAGGTGTGTGTGTGATTCAGACATTCCCCACCAGACGGTCTCTCTCTCTCTCTCTCTCTGCCTCTGCAGAGCTGCTTGTCAGAGGCAGAAAAATGCAGCATTTGATCTTCTGAATCTCTTGCCACCGAGTTGTTCATGATTCTGAAATGTGTAAAGGTTTCTGCCGGTAATGTCTGTGGACAGACGAAACATGTAACCCACACACACTTGCCCCCACACACAACAAATACTTTGGCTTGGAAATGTTAGCTCCATTTGGAAAAGCAATCAGGACTTTTGGAAGAAATTGATTCGAGTTAAAGTCAGCGTCAACGTAATAGTGATCAGCAACTGTGGGTAAGGTACGTGAGCGAGTGTGTGTGTGAGTGTGTGAGGCTGTGTGTGAGAGCTTGTGTGTGAAGATTTATGTGAGTGTGTGTAAGTGAGTGTGTGAGAGCTTGTGTCCATCTGCGTATGTGACGATATTACTGCAGGTGTGTGTGAAAATGTATGTGTCTGGCCAGCATGTCAGTGCACGTGAGCATATGTATGTGTGTGTGTGTGTGTGTGTGTGTGTGAATATGTTTGTGTGACTGTGTGTCGATGAAGATCTGTGAGTGTGTGAGATATTCTAACCATAGCCAGCAGCAAATAGGGATGGATTATAAAATGCTGTCCCTGTCCCAGAGGGGCCTCCAACCTGTGGAACAATGAATAACAAAAAGCAGCCATGATGTGGAGATGCTGCTTTTGGACTGTCCTGGGCTCAGTGAGAAGTCTAACACCACGTTAAAGTCCAACAGGTTAGTTTCACTAGCTTTCGGAGCACTACTCCTTCCTCAGGTGAAGGTGTTGTAAGACTTCTTACTATAAAAAGCAGGTTAGAGTCCTGTCTCCTGCTGTGTGTCTGTTGAGTATATTGAGGGTGTGTGTGACCAGCCCAGCTCCTGAGCAGAGGGCTGAAGACTGTTTCTACTGAGTTATGTTCGCAGCAGCCTGTTTAAGTGGAAATGAGTGAGGATGACTCTCCCACAGGGAGAGTCCAGCAGAGTGACTTTGCTACAGTGACAGGGGTCCACACATATCCGAGCTGTCAGCACACAGTGTGGGAGGCAGGGAAGTGGCTGCATGTTGCTGTGGATGGAGAGCTGTCAGTATGATGTGTGTCACACAGCACACATGGGAGAATGTTGGGTAGTAAATGAAGATTGTTAACCTAACCAATGGGTCAGTGTATTGGAGTCCCTTGCAGTGCCACACACACTGTATTCACTTGGAGTCAACTTTCAGGGCAATGTGAGCGTCATGGAATAAAGCCTCACAGATTTCAGGGTTAAATCGCTGGCTTCGAATGCAGAGCAAGGCAGGCCAGCAGCACGGTTCAATTCCCGTAGCAGCCTCCCCGAAAGGTGCTGGAATGGGGCGACTGCGGCTTTTCACAGTAACGTCATTTGAAGCCTACTTGTGACAAGAAGCGATTTTCATTTTTATTTTTCAAATGAGTCGCCTGGATTGCGAGTGACACAGGACCTGTTGTCCAGCTGAGTGTGTGTGGGGTCCAGTTTACAGAGAGCTGGGCCTGGATTGCGAGTGACACAGGACCTGTTGTCCAGCTGAGTGTGTGTGGGGTCCAGTTTACAGAGAGCTGGGCCTGGATTGCCTGTGACACAGGAGCTGAGTGTGTGTGGGGTCCAGTTTATAGAGAGCTGAGCCTGGATTGCGAGTGACACAGGACCTGTTGTCCAGCTGAGTGTGTGTGGGGTCCAGTTTACAGAGAGCTGAGCCTGGATTGCCTGTGACACAGGACCTGTTGTCCAGCTGAGTGTGTGTGTGGGGTCCAGTTTACAGAGAGCTGCGCCTGGATTGCCTGTGACACAGGACCTGTTGTCCAGCTGAGTGTGTGTGTGGTCCAGTTTACAGAGAGCTGAGCCTGGATTGCGAGTGACACAGGACCTGTTGTCCAGCTGAGTGTGTGTGCGGTCCAGTTTACAGAGAGCTGAGCCTGGATTGCCTGTGACACAGGACCTGTTGTCCAGCTGAGTGTGTGTGGGGTCCAGTTTACAGAGAGCTGAGCCTGGATTGCCTGTGACACAGGAGCTGAGTGTGTGTGGGGTCCAGTTTACAGAGAGCTGGGCCTGGATTGCCTGTGACACAGGACCTGTTGTCCAGCTGAGTGTGTGTGGTCCAGTTTACAGAGAGCTGAGCCTGGATTGCCTGTGACACAGGAGCTGAGTGTGTGTGGGGTCCAGTTTACAGAGAGCTGGGCCTGGATTGCCTGTGACACAGGAGCTGAGTGTGTGTGGGGTCCAGTTTACAGAGAGCTGGGTCTGGATTGCCTGTGACACAGGAGCTGAGTGTGTGTGAGGTACAGTTTACAGAGAGCTGGGCCTGGATTGCCTGTGACACAGGAGCTGAGTGTGTGTGAGGTACAGTTTACAGAGAGCTGGGCCTGGATTGCCTGTGACACAGGAGCTGAGTGTGTGTGAGGTACAGTTTACAGAGAGCTGGGCCTGGATTGCCTGTGACACAGGAGCTGAGTGTGTGTGGGGTCCAGTTTACAGAGAGCTGAGCCTGGATTGCCTGTGACACAGGAGCTGAGTGTGTGTGGGGTCCAGTTTACAGAGAGCTGAGCCTGGATTGCCTGTGACACAGGAGCTGAGTGTGTGTGAGGTACAGTTTACAGAGAGCTGGGCCTGGATTGCCTGTGACACAGGAGCTGAGTGTGTGTGGGGTCCAGTTTACAGAGAGCTGGGCCTGGATTGCCTGTGACACAGGAGCTGAGTGTGTGTGAGGTACAGTTTACAGAGAGCTGGGCCTGGATTGCCTGTGACACAGGAGCTGAGTGTGTGTGAGGTACAGTTTACTGAGCCGCCTGCATCTCTCAGGCTACTTGTTTAAGGCACATTTGCAGCATCAGATCTCTCCCCGTTGCAGCGAGTGCTAAGATTCTGAAATGTGTATCGTTTTCCAGCTCTAAACTGTAGCGACTGCCTAAATGTGAATGTTCAGCACAGACACAAAGAGACACACACAGGCACAGGGACACACACACACAGGCACAGGGACACACACACACAGGCACAGGGACACACACACACAGGCACAGGGACACACACACAGACACACAGGCACAGGGACACACACACACAGGCACAGACACACACAGGCACAGGGACACAAACACACAGGCACAGGGACACACACACAGGCACAGGCACACAGGCACAGACACACACACACAGGCACAGACACACACACACACAGGCACAGGGACGGACACACACAGGCACAAGGACACACACACAGGCACGGGGGCACAGGGACACACACACACACACACAGGCACAGGGACACACACACACACACACACACACAGGCACAGACACACACACAGACACATTAAACAAAGAGGTCAATTTATAAACGTGAGCTGCCACTGTAAAAGCAGCAAGATTGTTTGGAAGAAATGGCTGTCTGTGGAAAATTAACATAAAGCAGCAAATCACGATTGGCTCTACCTTCTGTAGTCGAAGATGATGAAGCTGTAATGGCCAGTTGTAGATGGTGTTCATTGGGATCTGCATTGTGGATGAGGTGAGGGGCAAGAGAGAGAGAGACACAGCCCTGGGAGAATCCATTGAGCAGGGGCGACAACACCCCCCCCCCAATCTCTGAGGTTTCGCTTGGTCTGGCCCATACCTGGAGGAGGTGTGTTCAGGTGAGGATAACTGTGAGTTGATTGGGTGCCATTAGTGGGGAGGTGGGGATTCTTTTTGTGACTCATTGGGGGTATTTAAAGAGTAGGGATCCATTTTCTCTCTCTTTACCATGTGGACTTGGTAAGTATAGGTGTCTTAGCTCTGTATGTGTGAGCATGGAGTCCCAGCTCTGATATTTTACACCCCACAGTACACTCACGACCTGGGATCTCTCTCCCCACTACCGAGGCTGAGCTGAGGGTGAATCAAGCCATGGAA